>NC_069503.1:666927939-667210439 GCF_027579735.1 Bombina bombina | reverse complement strand
CAAGCGTTCAATCTCCATACCTTCAAATTTAAGGATTTGAGATCCTGATGGAAAAAAGCACCTTGCGATAGAAGGTCTGGTCTTAACGGAAGAGTCCACAGTTGGCAAGTGGCCATCCGGACAAGATCCGCATACCAAAACCTGTGAGGCCATGCTGGAGCCACCAGCAGAACAAACGAACACTCCTTTAGAATCTTGGAAATCACTCTTGGAAGAAGAACTAGAGGCGGAAAGATATAGGCAGGATGATACTTCCAAGGAAGTGACAATGCATCCACTGCCTCCGCTTGAGGATCCCTGGATCTGGACAGATACCTGGGAAGCTTCTTGTTTAGATGAGAAGCCATCAGATCTATTTCTGGAAGTCCCCACATTTGAACAATCTGAAGAAATACCTCTGGGTGAAAAGACCATTCGCCCGGATGTAACATTTGGTGACTGAGATAATCCGCTTCCCAATTGTCTATACCTGGGATATGAACAGCAGAAATTAGACAGGAGCTGGATTCCGCCCATACCAGTATTCGAGATACTTCTTTCATAGCCAGAGGACTGTGAGTCCCTCCTTGATGATTGACATATGCCACGGTTGTGACATTGTCCGTCTGAAAACAAATGAACGACTCTCTCTTTAGAAGAGGCCATGACTGAAGAGCTCTGAAAATTGCACGGAGTTCCAAAATGTTGATTGGTAATCTCACCTCCTGAGATTCCCAAACCCCTTGTGCTGTCAGAGACCCCCAAACGGCTTCCCAACCTATCAGACTTGCATCTGTTGAAATCACAGTCCAGGTCGGAAGAACAAAAGTAGCCCCCTGAACTAAACGATGGTGGTCTGTCCACCACGTCAGAGATTGTCATACAATCGGTTTTAAAGATATTAGTTGAGATATCTTTGTATAATCCCTGCACCATTGGTTCAGCATACAGAGCTGAAGAGGTCGCATGTGAAAACGAGCAAAGGGGATCGCGTCCGATGCAGCAGTCATAAGACCTAGAATTTCCATGCATAAGGCTACCGAAGGGAATGATTGAGACTGAAGGTTTCGACAAGCTGAAACCAATTTTAGACGTCTCTTGTCTGTCAGAAACAGAGTCATGGACACTGAATCTATCTGGAAACCTAAAAAGGTTACCCTTGTCTGAGGAATCAATGAACTTTTTGGTAAATTGATCCTCCAACCATGTTCTCGAAGAAACAATACAAGTTGATTCGTATGAGATTCTGCTAAATGTGAAGACTGAGCAAGTACCAAGATATCATCCAAATAAGGAAATACCACAATACCCTGTTCTCTGATTACAGAAAGAAGGGCACCGAGAACCTTTGTAAAAATCCTTGGAGCTGTTGCTAGGCCAAACGGCAGAGCCACAAACTGGTAATGCTTGTCTAGGAAAGAGAATCTCAGAAACTGATAGTGATCTGGATGAATCGGAATATGCAGATATGCATCCTGTAAATCTATTGTGGACATATAATGCCCTTGCTGAACAAAAGGCAGAATAGTCCTTATAGTTACCATCTTGAATGTTGGTATCCTTACATAATGATTCAATATTTTTAAATCCAGAACTGGTCTGAAGGAATTCTCCTTCTTTGGTACAATGAAAAGATTTGAGTAAAACCCCAGCCCCTGTTCCAGAACTGGAACTGGCATAATTACTCCAGCCAACTCTAGATCTGAAACACATTTCAGAAATGCTTGAGCCTTCACTGGATTTACTGGGACACGGGAAAGAAAAAATCTTCTTGCAGGAGGCCTTATCTTGAAGCCTATTCTGTACCCTTGTGAAACAATGTTCTGAATCCAAAGATTGTGAATCGAATTGATCCAAATTTCTTTGAAAAATCGTAATCTGCCCCCTACCAGCTGAGCTGGAATGAGGGCCGCACCTTCATGTTGACTTGGGAGCTGGCTTTGGCTTTCTAAAAGGATTGGATTTATTCCAGACTGGAGATGGTTTCCAAACTGATACTGCTCCTGCAGGGGAAGGATCAGGCTTTTGTTCCTTATTGTGACGAAAGGAACGAAAACGATTAGTAGACCTAAATTTACCTTTAGATTTTTTATCCTGTGGTAAAAAAGTTCCTTTCCCTCCAGTAACAGTTGAAATAATAGAATCCAACTGTGAACCAAATAATTTATTACCCTGGAAAGAAAGGGAAAGCAAAGTTGACTTAGAAAACATATCAGCATTCCAGGTTTTAAGCCATAAAGCTCTTCTAGCTAAAATAGCTAGAGACATATACCTGACATCAACCCTGATGATATCAAAGATGGCATCACAAATAAAATTATTAGCATGTTGAAGAAGATTAACAATGCTATGAGAATTATGATCTGATACATGTTGCGCTAAAGCTTCCAACCAAAAAGTTGAAGCTGCAGCAACATCCGCTAAAGATATAGCAGGTCTAAGAAGATTACCTGAACATAAGTAAGCTTTTCTTAGAAAGGATTCAATTTTCCTATCTAAAGGATCCTTAAAGGAAGTACTATCTGCCGTAGGAATAGTAGTACATTTAGCAAGAGTAGAGATAGCCCCATCAACCTTAGGGATTTTGTCCCAAAACTCTAATCTGTCAGCTGGTACAGGATATAATTGCTTAAAACGTTTAGAAGGAGTGAATGAATTACCCAAATTATTCCATTCCCTGGAAATTACTTCAGAAATAGCATCAGGGACAGGAAAAACTTCTGGAATAACTACAGGAGATTTAAAAACCTTATTTAAACGTTTAGATTTAGTATCAAGAGGACCAGATTCCTCTATCTCTAATGCAATTAAGACTTCTTTAAGTAAAGAACGAATAAATTCAATTTTGAATAAATATGAAGATTTATCAGCATCAACCTCTGAAACTGAATCCTCTGAACCAGAGGAAACATTATCGGAATCAGAATGATGATGTTCATTTAAAAATTCATCTGAAAAATGAGAAGTTTTAAAAGACCTTTTCCGTTTACTAGAAGGAGGAATAACAGACATAGCCTTCTTAATGGATTTAGAAACAAAATCTCTTATGTTAACAGGAACACTCTGAGTATTAGATGTTGATGGAACAACAACAGGCAATGTAACATTACTAAAGGAAATATTATCTGCATTAACAAGTTTGTCATGACATTCATTACAAACAACAGCTGGAGGAACAGATACCACAAGTTTACAGCAAATACACTTAACTTTGGTAGATCCAACATCAGGCAGCGATTTTCCAGAAGTATCTTCTGATTCAGCGTCCAACTGAGACATCTTGCAATATGTAATAGAAAAAACAACATATAAAGCAAAATTGATCAAATTCCTTAAATGACAGTTTCAGGAATGGGAAAAAATGCCAGTGAACAAGCTTCTAGCAACCAGAAGCAAATAAACAATAAGACTTAAATAATGTGGAGACAATAATGACGCCCATATTTTTTGGCGCCTAAATGCTTTTAGCGCCAAAAATGACGCCGCATCCGGTAACGCCGACACTTTTGGCGCAAAAACGTCAAAAATGACGCAACTTCCGGTGACAAGAACGACGCCGGAAATAACAAATAATTTTTTGCACCAAAAAGGTCAGCGCCAAAAATGACGCAATAAACTGAAGCATTTTCAGCCCCCGCGAGCCTAACAGCCCACAGGAAAAAAAGTCAAATTTTTAAGGTAAGAAAAAAATTGATTATTCAAATGCATTATCCCATATAATGAAACTGACTGTCTGAAATAAGGAATGTTGAACATCCTGAATCAAGGCAAATAAATGTTTAAACACAATTATTTAGAACTTTATATAAAAAGTGCCCAACCATAGCTTAGAGTGTCACAAAAATAAGACTTACTTACCCCAGGACACTCATCTACATGTAGTAGAAATCCAAACCAGTACTGAAACGAGAATCAGTAGAGGTAATGGTATATAAGAGTATATCGTCGATCTGAAAAGGGAGGTAAGAGATGAATCTCTACGACCGATAACAGAGAACCTATGAAATAGACCCCGTAGAAGGAGATCATTGAATTCAAATAGGCAATACTCTCCTCACATCCCTCTGACATTCACTGCACGCTGAGAGGAAAACCGGGCTCCAACCTGTTGCAGAGCGCATATCAACGTAGAATCTAGCACAAACTTACTTCACCACCTCCATGGGAGGCAAAGTTTGTAAAACTGAATAGTGGGTGTGGTGAGGGGTGTATTTATAGGCATTTTGAGGTTTGGGAAACTTTTCCCCTCCTGGTAGGAATGTATATCCCATACTTCACTAGCTCATGGACTCTTGCTAATTACATGAAAGAAATAACATGAATAGGGGTTCACAATTTAGGACTAACGTGATCGGGTTAGTGGACATGAAGAACTGCTCTTCAATGCGCATTAATGTGCATTATTGAAATATATTACAGTACATATAAACTATTAAAAAATATTAATAACAATTATTTTAAATTATCATACATACTGTAAAATAATCTAAATAATCCATAGAATATATCTATATTTTTACACTATGTACAAAAATTTGTAATAATTTTTATTTATATTTTTTAATAGTTTATATTTTTCCAGGACGGTCACAAATTTGGGACGCCTGTCCCTAATTATTCAGGTGTCCAGAATTTACCTTGCAAAAGGTTTGTGCTACTTATTTAGCATGAGATGAACCAAAGTGAGTGCTACTTATTAAGCACAAGAAATCACTATTCCCTCTAAGGCGTACACGCTCACACCTTATAGGAAACACTTATTTCTTGAGCTAAATAAGTAACACATTTTTATTCTCATTCTCACACTAAGGGCCAGATTACAATTGGATATCTAAATATCGATTTTGTTAAAGCGATATTTGCGCTCCACTGAGTAATAACAGCGCACTAATGTGTGCTAGTATTACAAGTTGCCAGCAATTTGAATGTGAGCTTGCGTTTGCATTTTTGGAAAGCATTGCGCTCACGAGAGTGTGTTTCCATAGGCTCCAATGGGACCTCATTCTCATGCCGTGAGACACAGCATAAGAACCTAGGGCAGCGAAGGGGGTAAGTAGCGCAGCAATGGCAGCAAAGTGTAAATATATATGTATATGATTATATACAGTATATATTTATGTGTTAACATGTGTATATCCATATATATAAATATACATGTAAATAAGCATATACACACATATATATATATATTTACAGGAAACACATAGTTCCCATAAAAGATATGATCTCTGGTTAATTTTATAAGTGCTAATTGCTAGTGCAAACTCGTGGTAGCAATAATCAGCCACTTGTAATGGTTGGTTATTTATCGTGTCAAATTTATCCATTTGCAAGCGTAATAATTTAGCACTCCCCTTGTAATCTTACCCTAAATAAGTAGTGCTCATTTATGGGCTAGCTTGAGCTAAAGAAGTAGAACTAATTTTAGGCCATCTCAAGGTTTTCATTTCTCCTCACAGCTATAAATAAATCAATAGATAGTTTGTTTGTTTTTAACTCCTCCTCATCATTTATGAGGTGTTCCAAATTTAGGCCTGATATATCCCGAATTTGATTCTGGGAAATCTGGTTGCCTTATTCTTATGCAAAATATAGATTTAATATGTATGATGGTTGCTCTTTTATATGCATTGCAAACAATTTCATTTTGTCCTAGTTCCTTTTGTGCACACTTGTTATCCTAAACTTGTTCTGTGAATGTTAAAAAAAAAAATAAACAATTGTAAGCACAGTAGATAACACATAACCATTAAAAAAAATAAGGTTGGATGGTGCTAGCCAGCAAAGTCGATGAAAGTGAGACATTTATCGTTATAAAAAAATGCAAAAAAGGAAAAAGCAAAAGTGATGTAAATGGTCAACTGAAAAAAGATAAAACATACAAGCTTTTACGATACTCACTGTGGTCCCTTCTTCTGATAATAAATAGATGTACTATACAATTTATATTTGCTCATTTCAGATCTCTTTATGCTTCACATTTAAATAATTTATACGCTTGCAGTTAAATTCAAAATATATTGGGAACTGCAGGACAACTGAGTATGCACATGTATTAAAAAACACTGTACTATCTATATCTGTCAATTCACCTATAAACCTTGTTGTATAAACAAAATACAACATTGTGACTTAAAGACAATTAGTATTTTCCTAGGAACACAGTTTTTATAAAAACATATATGGATTAAACGAATAATTAGAAAATATTGAGATGAAGGTTATTTTTTAATTGTTTTTCCTCATATGAGTCATTAAAATTAATTGACACAATAATAACTTGCTCTCAAAATAAAATATAAAGAATGGTTTAAATATACTTTATTTTTAAGAGAGATAAATATTTTTTTTTGTCATTTTATGTGTCATTAAAAATTAATTAGTAAGGAAATAACCTGTGCTCATAATAAGATTTAAATAAAGATTTAAATATCAAAATGATAGACTGCTGGTAATATGGTTTTACGAAAGACATAAATTGTTAATCAGTCTCTAGGCAGTGTTGTTTAATACTAAGTTTAATAAAAATGCTGCCTAAAGCAGTAAGACAGTTGGGATCCTGAGTTACAAACTTTGGTAGCCCAATCAAGAATTATGTAGCCTCAGGCAACTGAGCTACCTCTTTGAAATATGTTCAATTTTTGAATACCTATTAAATTATAAAGTATATTATTAATGCAAAAGATGAGGTGTGAAGAAAAGTTAGTTCAGCATTTTCAGAAAAAAAAATGGGTGAGAAGTAGAGGATAGAGTTTAGGGAATATTTAAGCAAAGGACACCACTTTGATGCTGATGTGCATCAGTGATACTGAATTTATTATCAAAAGAAGCCATGAAAATCAGCAGTGTTTGAAAATGCCTTGAAGAATTGCAAAAAGGTCTGTTTGATGTGTTCTGCACCATGCGTTCTTTTAGATATTATGACCTACTACATCAAACCTTGTATTATTGCAAGTTTTGATCCATCCTACCCTGATTTGCAATATTCTAAAAACAATCTTATTTTGGTCAAAAGTATGCTCAGTCATAGTTATCAAGTAGGAATAGGTATTGAAAAACAAGATGGTCCAGAAAAGGCATGGTCTTCATCAGAACAAGGAAAGGTCTCCAGTATTCTCCATAAAAATTTTGCTCGTCAGGTGGAATCATGATGTACCTGGCTGTGGGCAGTGTAATACTCTACAATATAATACTATTTTCTATCATTTAAAAATATCTATAAAGAGAGCCCTGAGCAGAAGAATGGAGGGGGAGGGCTTTTGACCCTCAGGGAATATTGCAAGGGGTGGGATCCGAAAAGGGGCGGAGCATCATCTTCATAGCGGAGGGCCAGCAGGAATTACGGCCTCTTCTATGTAACAGTGTTGGTGAAGCGGTTTCTCCCTCCCTAATTTAGTTACGTTGCAGCTTGTTTGGCGGGGGGTGCTTGCTGGGTAGATTCATTGGATGATTTCATGAGGTGTACCCCCTGGGAGTTCAGGGGAGGCAAGCTGGATGAAATGTGGTTAAAGTCTGGTGACTCAGATAGGCAAGCACCTCCTGAGGGTTTCTGGGGTTTTGGTGTTAATTGGTTAAATATTTGGTTCAATATTTATGGTTCATGTTTATATTTATTTGTAATAAATGTGGATCTGCGGCCTTTACAACCCATTCTTGGTGTCTATGTTTATTTGTTATCCTTGCATATTAATACATATGAGGGTCAAAGTAACTTAAAGGGACACTCAAGTCAAAATTAAACTTTAATGATTTAGATAGAGCAGGTAATTTTAAACAACTTTCCAATTTACTCCCATAAACAAAATGTGCACCGTCTTTTTATATTTACACTTTTTAAATTACTAGCTCCTACTGAGCATGTGCAAGAATTCATAGACTATACATATATGCATTGATGATTGGCTGATGGCTGTCACATGATACAGGGGGAGTGGAAGTAGACATCATTTTGTCATTCGTCAGATAAAAATCTACTACTTATTTGAAGTTCAGACTAAGTGCTATTGCATTGTCATGTTATCTCGCATTTGTTGATTATGCAGATCTACTGTATTTACTGGTCCTTTAAAGGGACATTGTACACCAGATTTGGAATCCCCAATGTTTTAGATGTATACTGATGTATACAGAGTTCAGATTGCTTCTGTTTGTATAATGGGTCTTTTCATATGCATGAGAGGGGGGGGGGTCTGCTCTCAGTCCCTTTCACTGGGTGTCCCAGCCTAAATTTACCAACAGTGCTAAATTTGGAACTTCTAAGTAAGTTTTTAAAAGGTTTTATACTGGACTTTTATATCAGTATCTGTACTGATTCTTAATAGTAGTATCTATTGCATGCAATTAAATTAAATTGGTGTATATTGTCCCTTAAAAAAGGACAGTCTACTCCAGAATTTGTATTCTTTAAAAAGATAGATAATACCTTTATTACCCATTCTCCAGTTTTGCATAATCAACACGGTTATATTAATACTTTTTACCTCTGTGATTACCTTGTACCTAAGCCTCTGCGGAAAGCCCCTTTTCTCAGTTGTTTTGACAGACTTGCATTTTAGCCAATCAGTGCTGACTAACTAAATAACTCCACAGGAGTGAGCACAGTGTTATCTAAATGGAACACATGAACTAGCGCTGTCTAGCTGTGAAAAACTTTCAAAATGCACTAAGATAAGATGCAGCCTTCAAGGTCAATGAAATTATCATATGAGCCTACCTAGGTTTAGCTTTCAACTAAGAATACCAAGAGAACAAAGCAAAGTTGATGATAAAAGTAAATTGGAAAGTTGTTTAAAATTGCATGCCCTATCTGAATCATGAAAGTTTAATTTTTACTAGACTGTCCATTTAAGCTATCAAATTAATTGTATAATTAAACATAATTGATTTAATGATCATGTCTGCAAGAAACATTTTTAAAAAAAACTTAATATTAGCTAATTTTAGATTAATATCAGCTTAAAGTGAAATAAAACCTCAGACTTTTTGTATATGATTCAAATAGATACACTTTCTAATTTACTTCTATTATATAATTTTCTTCCTTCTTTTGCTATCCTATGTTTAAAAGCATACCTAGGTAGGCTTAGGAACATTAATGCACTACTGGGAGCTAGCTGCTTATTGGTGACTGCACAATGCTAGCTCCCAGTAGTGCATTGCTGCTTTTTCAACAAAGGATACCAAGAGAATGAAGCAAGTTTGTTATAAGAAGTAAATTGTAAAGTTGTTTAAAATTGCATGCTCTGTCTGAATTAAAGCCAAAATTGAAATCCACATGGATGCATTTCAGTTTTGAATAGAAATATTTTTGTAATATACATTTATTAGCAAAACTGCTTCTAATAAAAGCTATAGCTGTTTCAAAAGTTTGCACCGTGCACAGCACTTGCTCAGAGAGCCTAGGTTGCTTGAACCATCTGGTTATGACCTAAGTTTGTTAATTGCTGACATAACAGAAGACCCACTGGTGCTCTGAGCAGCTGCAGTATTTAAAATGCTGGTGCACTGAGAATATCTAGCTATGCTTCATATGCACATGCAGAGGAAAATTATAACATTAAAACAGTGATAACGTTTACTAGAAGCATTTTTGCCAACACATGTATATTGCAAATATGTTTATATTCAAAGAGGTAATTTATCTATGTGCATTTAAACTGTGACCGGAATGTCCCTTTAATTAAAAAAAATTATGGGCTTTTATATCCCTTTACATCTTAGTCAGCAAAATCTGCCGCATAGTGTGCCCATTAAGGGCTAGATTAAGAGTGGAGTGCAAAATTGGCGCTGGTGTTATAAGTTTAGCGCAATGCGAACGCAACCTCAATAGAGCACACTTCCGTATGCTCCAATGGGAGCCTCATGCTCATGCCGTGAGACACTGCATGAGAACCTAGTGCAGCAAAGGGGGTACGTTGTGCAGAAATGGACAGCAAATTGAAATATATATATGTATATGAATATATACATATATATTTATGTGTTTATATGCGTACATACACATTTTAACAGATACATTTATATGTATATAAGCATATACATATATATTTACAGGAACAAACAGTCCCATAGATAGAGCGCTATTTAAAGGCACTTTTTAGTGCTGTTTTTTTTTATTAACACCCTAGACCCACTCACTTTAACCCCTAAAAACTGCTTTGTGCTAATATTTTTAATTGTATTAAATGCACTACACAATTTATTTAGTGGACAATTGGGAGACATTTTAAAAATTAACCAGAGGTCTAACCTTAATTTTCGGAGTGCTAATTGCTACCACGAGCTTGCAGTAGCAATAACCAGCCACTTGTAATAACTGGTGATTTATTGCATGCCCGTAAATGGGAGAATTTGCAAATAAATAAATATTTTTTTCCCTTACACTTATTATTTAGATTTAAAGGGACACAGAACTTTTATTAAATATTACTTACAAATGCACCTGTTTTCCTGGTTAAAACTTACCTTATTTCATACTAAGGCAAGTTTAGGAGCGTGCATTTGTGAGAGCACTCTTTTATAACAAGTTAACAAGCATGGTTGCAAACATAGCATTTCTCAGGTCATACTGGGAAATAATCAAACCTACTATTGAGATACTGGACTGTCAAGGCATATACATGGTAAATACCCTTATTTATTTTTTCTCTGTTGCTTGCAAACATTCTAGCCATATGGTCCATATAGTCCACAATCTCATATAGAAATTGTGCACAGTCCTGAACATACCTCAATATGCTCTCATGATATGGATACCAAGAGAAAGATGAAAATTTATAATAAAAAAAAAATTGAAGTTTTTGTTTTTATTTTATTCTCTATCTGAATTATGAAACTTCAATTCTGACTTCTATGTCTGTCTAAGCTACATATGGGCTAGATTTATCAAAGTCATTCTCCTATAATCAAGCTCAAAATAACGCATACTCACTGATCCCCATATTCAGTAAACTACTGTGCGCCTTTAATTGCGCAAATATGAAAGAAATCTGTTCGCCTTCGCCTAGGCGCACAGGCGCGCTCCCGACAGTGCTAATACACATTGCTTACAGACGTAATTTTAGATGCAGACATAGAAATACGACTTGTTTGGAATTCATCATTGCTTTGCGCCGATAGGGAACTGAAATTTCGGCTTCAATTGCGTGTTGTACATTTCGCCATACAGACGAGGCGAACACCATTATAATACATGCTTTTACATCTTGTGATGCAGTACTTTCTTCTTTTAACTAATTTTTCAAAGGCTCAGCGACAAAAAGAGACAGGCTTCCACAGGCGCCTATGGGTATCAACAGTATATATATAGGGAGACTAGAGAGAAATGCACTCACAGGAACGAACAACCAGCTCAATATCAGTTGATATTGATATCAGTTGAGTTGCCTGGTATTTCGGCGCTGGACTGGCCGTAATGGGCGGGGTCAGACTGATATACTACAGGAGAATTCTACTCAGTGAAAAGCATTACTGGGCTAAAAGAAGTTGCACCCAGGTGGTGAATCGCCATAGAACAGGCTAACAATGGTATTGAGCTGGTTGTTCGTTCCTGTGAGTGCATTTCTCTCTAGTCTCCCTATGTAAAAAAGGGTAACCCAGACGTGGACCCCTTGCTCAGTGTGCTTAGAGGAATACTGCTACACCTCACTGACGAGGCTCAATGAAGGCCGAAACGATTGTCTGGGGTTGCCTGGTATTTCGGCGCTGGACTGGCTGTAATGGGCGGGGTCAGACTGATATACTACAGGAGAATTCTACTCTGTGAAAAGCATTACTGGGCTAAAAGAAGTTGCACCCAGGTGGTGAATCGCCATAGAACAGGCTAACAATGGTATTGAGCTGGTTGTTCGTTCCTGTGAGTGCATTTCTCTCTAGTCTCCCTATGTAAAAAAGGGTAACCCAGACGTGGACCCCTTGCTCAGTGTGCTTAGAGGAATACTGCTACACCTCACTGACGAGGCCCAATGAAGGCCGAAACGATCGTCTGGGGTTGCTGTGTTCCTTGTTCAGAGAGGAGTTGCCTGGTATTTCGGCGCTGGACTGGCCGTAATGGGCGGGGTCAGACTGATATACTACAGGAGAATTCTACTCTGTGAAAAGCATTACTGGGCTAAAAGAAGTTGCACCCAGGTGGTGAATCTCCATAGAACAGGCTAACAATAGTATTGAGCTGGTTGTTCGTTCCTGTGAGTGCATTTCTCTCTAGTCTCCCTATGTAAAAAAGGGTAACCCAGACGTGGACCCCTTGCTCAGTGTGCTTAGAGGAATACTGCTACACCTCACTGACGAGGCCCAATGAAGGCCGAAACGATCGTCTGGGGTTGCTGTGTTCCTTGTTCAGAGAGGAGTTGCCTGGTATTTCGGCGCTGGACTGGCCGTAATGAGCGGGGTCAGACTGATATACTACAGGAGAATTCTACTCCGTGAAAAGCATTACTGGGCTAAAAGAAGTTGCACCCAGGTGGTGAATCGCTATAGAACAGGCTAACAATGGTATTGAGCTGGTTGTTCGTTCCTGTGAGTGCATTTCTCTCTATTCTTCCTATATATATATATATATATATATATATATATATATATATATATTGATATATTTATTTTTGTGATCTTAAATTATCAACATATGGCAAAAACAGCACAGAAACATTATATAATATAAATATAAGCTAAATAGTTACCTAAAAAACGCTTTTTTAAATAATCAAAACATGGCGGCGTAAATATTTATAGGGATGTACTGTGATAAATAGGGAGTAAATACGGAGTAAATGCTTTTGCCGACAGGCGAAATTTATCATTATTACGCCCCAGCTCGCCTGCGCCAAGTTATGTCTATTTTTTTTATAAATTCAGGCACACATGTGCGCTTCTCCGGAGGCGAGCAGGGGCGTAGTTACAGGCGAAGCACATACAGAGTTCCCCTAGCCTTTGATAAATCTAGCCCATAGTCCATTTTCATTATTTTTTTCAGTTCACTGCTTGAAAACAATCTACAGATGTATATGTAGTTGCAAAAAAAAAAATGAACAGCCTTCTGCTAATCTTCAGGCTTTTTCTCTTGTCAAGATGTGTCATTTGTTTAGGTGATAGTCTTGGTGGTTTTGCACTTTACAAATCTGTAGACTGTCATTACACATACTTTTCATAACATAAATGAGGGAAACTGATTAGAGTTTACTAAGCATAAGTGAGGATTATCTGAACTTCATCATTTAGATCTTTAAAAAAAAACGTCATTTGCATTTGCAAAGATGACAGCCAACAAGCAGTGCGCAGGTTTTTATTATATTTAGATTTTCATGAATCATAAATAATTCTTATTTGAAAAGATAGATGCTGTTTATTCACAGATTAGTGGAGTTGTTCATGAGTTAAATATATTCTCAATTTAACTTTCATGTAAGATTTAGAAACCATGCATATATGTTTAAAGAGTGTTTAAGAAGGAAAATAGCCTGCATTAATTACCATCTATACTAAATACTTGCAGTTGAAGGGATGTCTGTCCTGCATTTTGTTTGCCTGTTCCTGACTAAAGAAAGTTAATTATACTGACACAGTAAGACAGAATGAATAATTTACACACCTGTGGATACATGAAGCTAAAATATTCCAACAGACTATGAACTGTGATTTAAATTTGTCTGAATTTATTTGTAGAGAGAGAAAAATACCTACTGATTATATACCAAGTCAATCACAGGGACACCGAATACAGAAAACTTGACATTACAGAGTAACATTTATTAACACACATTGCAAAATGTTAGGTATCAAATTTTAATTTATGTATATAACTTTAAAAAACAAAAAATACCTAAAGGCTCATTAACGTAGAAAAAAAATGTACCTTTCTTTCACCTGAAAGAGCAGAAAATAAATATTTTATGACATTTTTGCATAAAAAATATTATATTGATACTAAATATATAAGAGAGAATGGATATTTCCGGGTAGAGGGAATCATCTCTATTCAGAGCAAGATTTATTCGATAAATAGCGCATCACGCAAACATCTGGATTTGCAGAGATCTTTTTACGTTGAAATTTCACACAAATGAATCCAGTTCCAATAAGAGCCGAATGCTGCTACATGTGGCCATACTCAGCATTTGTGTATATAAAAAAAACCCTCTCATTTTCTCTGTTCCAGTATGTGTCGTTTATATTCATATAAGTTAAAATATATGGGGAACTTGTAGTAATAGTAGTATAGAGGAGCAAACTGTCTATAAGGCATCAACACACGCAGTGCATTATTAATATTATTTTAAGCTGCAGTAGTAGTATCATTTATTTATAGAGAGCCAATATAATGTAGCACTATGTATGACATTAGGTATAAAATTGCAAAGTATAATAATCAAAAGACATTTCAATAACCCGTAAATGGTAGAGGGCTGTGCCAATTCAGACCCTGTTAGCTGCAATATCCCTTTTTTATGAGATGTAAGAAAGGACAAATAGACTTATGGTATTGTCTTTAATTAAAGGATCACTAAATGCAGTAGCAATGCATAATTAACAAGTGCATTATAAAAAGACAATGGTTTAACACCTACTCTGAATTTTAAATAAGCAGTAACTTTTTTTTTTGTCAAATATGTTTATTCTCCAATTTTCCGTCCCCTTGTATCGTTTGACAGCCATCAGCCAATCACAGACTAGCATACCATGTAAGCTTGTGCACATGTTCAGTAGGATCTTGTTCCCCAGAAAGTGTGCATAAAACATATAATGCTATATATATATATATATATATACTGTATAGATATATATATACACACACACACAGATATATAGGAACAATATATAATTCATCACCTCATCTAATTTTCCAATAGTCCTTTTATAATTAATATCCAAATTATAATATCCTTACTACATTAGCTCTTGTGTTATAATGTGAGGCTGATTCAGGGGCATACTGAGACCAACCAAGACCCCCAGACAATTTCTTGTTTCTTAATAGTGGTCCTTGGTCTGATGAAGGGGAGCATTCCCCGAAACGTTACCTATTAAACTATCTGTTTGAATTTAAGTCCAGAGAGTGCTGTTTTCTATTCTACTACATATCACCTACTCTAGCACCCTGGCCCTTGGAGAAATTGTTTGTGAGAGTGCAACTGACTCATTTTGCTTATATATATATGTATATATATATATATATATATATATATCCATAGTAACAAAGAAGGCACTCTCCGTTTACAATTTCGTTTATTGGTAAACGTTTTCGGGGTCTCCTCCGTCCTCAGACCACTTGTATATATACACACACATATATAGGAACAATATATAAGTCAACACCTCATCTCATTTTAATAGTTCTTTTTTTGATTCAGATACAGCAAGACATTTTAAATAACTTTCCAATTTACTTCCATTAACAAAATGTGCACAGTCTTTTTATATAACATTTACACTTTTTGAGTAACCAGCTCCTACTGAGCATGTGCAATAATTCACAAAATATACACATATGCATTTATGATTGGCTGATCAAATCACATGATACACAAGGAGTGGAAATAGACATAACTATGAAATGTGTCACACAAAAAATCTACTACTCATCTGAAGTTAATTTTAAGTGCTGTCGCATTGTCTTGTTATCATGCATTTGTTGATTATGCAAATCTACTGTATTTACTGCCTCTTTTATATGCTTGAGGAGACAATATATAGCTGGAAAATGTATTATATTTGAATTATAGGCATGTGCATAATACACCATGAGTTTACATTATTATGATAAATACTGAAGAAGATGTATACAACATTTTTTCTAAAAATTCAATCTTCAATAGAACATGAAGGCTTTAATTATTAAGCAGTCAATTTGTCAAATCTGTGATATTGGAATTTAACATTAATTACAACTGCAGTAATATGGAGGTAAACTGTATTTGAGAAATGCTTAAGTAAATATACCTTTTATAGTGAAAACTTTAAACATAAAATAAATAAATAACTACAATTGTTATAATTTGTCCCACACTCCCTAGACAGGGCAAAAGCAAATATGAGTGGAAGCATTTTATTTCCTTAAAAATAATATCACACACGTGTCTGCAGGTTGTGGACAAAGAAATCTCTCTCTCTATATATATATATGTAAAACCACACACACATACATCTATAAAGGGGTGCACAGGGTTGGTGAACCACACAGGGGGCCATCCAGTATGGGTGTGGGGGGGTAGTGTCCCCTGGGAATGCCTATAGTTAGGAGTGTGATAATTCATGACAGATTTATCCCATATATGTTTTTGGTTAATTTTAGTTTAAAGCAATACATTTCTGCACTTTTCCCATAGTGTGTAAAGACAATGCACTAGTATAAAAAAAAATGTCAGTTAAAAAAAATTTGAGAACCATTGCTCAAAAAGGTTAGTTAGGCATCATTGTTATGCATTACCCATTAGGTACTGGCCTTTAATTTTTTTTCTATATCCGAGAAAGAACATAATGTACTGAAGATTGTTACTAAAATAATGTAGCCACTATCAAAGTTGTTACAAAAGATTGAAAATAGCTGTCAAATGCAGAACATGCTAAAAAAATCATTAAGGGATATGAAAAGCAAAAACAAATATTTTGTGATTCAGACAAAGCATACAATTATAAAAAAAAGTTTCCAATTTACGTCTATTATCAAATTTGCTTTGTTACCAATTTATTCTTTGTTGGAGATACCTAGGTAGGCATTTGGAGCACTACATGGAAAGAAATAGCGCTGCTACAAATGGATAACATTCTTCCAAAACTTCCAAAACTGCTGCCATATAGTACTCCAGAAATGGGCAGGCTCCTAAGCATACATCCCTGTTTTCAACAAAAGATACCAAGAAAATGAAAAAAATTGATAATAGAAGTAAATTAGAAAGACCAGCCCGGTTGATGGACTGGAATAAGGGCCTATTTAATCCACACTTTTTGGGAGGAATGGTAGGCTCCGCTGTAGGGGTGGAGGATAGTAGGAGGAGTTAAATACTCCTCCCTTTGCTGAGAAGACACCATAATCAAGCCCAGGAGCAGCACGGAGGGAAGGGATTTTCCCGCCCTCCCTCCCTTAAATAGATGGGTTGTGTTAAAATGGTGATTGTCACAGCTGTGGCGGGGTGCTTGCTATGGTCTATTGAGGCTTATGTCTGATGGATAATGGCTGGTACTTCTGTTGGTAACAGAAAGGGGAAAGTGATGGTGGACGCCCCGCCCTGGAAAGGGGTGGGGGCTTATAGAGAGAACAAAGCAAGCACTGGGTGAATGTTAAGAAAACTAAAGGTTTATAATGTTGAAAACAAAGTTTAACTTGTTGTTTATTTGTTAATAAACAAGCTGCTGCCTTTTCTTCCCCATAACCTGTGGTCTTGTCTTTATTAAGGTATGATGGAATGGATTTTTTAAATCGCCTGCTCTATCTGAATCGTAAAAAGAAAAAAAATGGATTTCATATCCCTTTAATAATTTTGTAATATTTAAAGGTAATGTTAATCTTTACAATAACATTTTTTTTAAGTCCAGTATTTAAATTATTTGGCTTACATTACAAGTATATATATTTTATGTGCAACTGTTTTTCTGATAAAACAATGTTTTTTCTTCCGTTTTACAGTTCTGAAACTGCAATAAAACACCCATTGCATTTGATTTATGTTTTAGTACAATAAAGACATGTCAAAAAAAGGCTAATGAGAAGCTTAACAAAAGAACATTTATAGCAGTCTCACAAATGAAATTAAAGTCTATAAAACATGTCAAAATAAAAGGATAGCATTAAAATTAATTATAAATGTTTTAAAATATGCATACTTAACACTTAACTGAGATCCGTATTATTGTAATTTACAAGACATATTTACTAGACATTTCCTACGACTGAAGTCCATATGGTATAAGGTCTTTTACAGTATAAAAATATGATTTACAACAGAAGACAACTAGTAAAATGGTATAATCCATTAAAGGAAATATGATACCACTAAAAGATTTCTTTGTAAGCTCAAAAAGTAAAGAAAGCCACAACTGTGTGCTCCCACGGGGAAATAACTGTTTTAACAGAAGTAACATTCATGGCACAAATTGGAGGAGGCAATTGACTTTAAAAAGGGAGTAAGTTTGGTGTTTAGCAACTCCATAGCTCCAGTTTTTATACTTTGTCTTGAGCTCATCTCCTTAAAGAAGGTCACATGATTCCTACGCTAAGAACACCACTTCTTCGGAATGAAACCAATTGTTTAATAAAGTATCATATTTTCTTTATACACGTAATATTTCTTCTGGGTTACCACAATTGTTATTGTTTAAAAAGATAGATAATCCCTTTATTAACAATTCCCCAGTTTAGTATAACCAACACGGTTATATTAATACACTTTTTACCTCTGTGATTACCTTGTATCTAAGCCTCTGCAGACTGCTCCCTTATCTCAGTTCTTTTGACATACTTCAATCAGTGCTGACCCATAAATAACTCCACTGGAGTGAGCATAATATTATCTAAATGACACACATAAACTAATACTGTCTAACTGTGATAAATCAAAGTGCACTGAGATAAGAGGCAGCTTTCAACGGCCTAGAGATCAGTTTATGAGTCTACCCAGGTTTAGCTTTCAAAAAAGAATACCAAGAGAACAAAGCAAATTTGATGATAAAAGTTAATTGGAAAGTTGGTAAAATTGGGGGCAAATACCACGATGGCCACAACAGCAGAGGGTAAGTTACAACTTTTACCTAAATATGGCCCTGCGCCAGTGGACATTTTTAGGAAATATTATTATTATTAATAATAATAATAATATTAATAATAATAATATACATCCCATACTGCTTATAAACTATAGATCTACAGCCCCTATTGTTAGGAAGTGGGCCATCACTGGATTAATACATCCAATCAGTGTTTTGTCATGATTTTATTCCTATAATAATGTTATTTTAACTTTGGAAATATAATTATTATACCAGGGGAGTAAGGATATTAAATACAACAGTTTCCAAGCTTTTTGTGCATCAAATTTCTTTTTTTGTGCAATTTATTTTTTTCTATGGACCCAAATGGGCATTAGTTAGTTACCATATTGGTCTGGACCATCTCTACTTCTGAAACTCCAGGCACTGCCAGTTTTGTAAAGGAAGGTAGAAGATGGATAGCTATATATTTGCTATGGTAGCAGAAGTAGATGGGGGCCAAACTACTAAAGAAATGTAGCTTACACACATTGACATTTCAAGTTATTACTCAGTTATAACTCAAGTCAGACGTAACAATATGTAACATGTTTTAGGTATGCAGTGTCAGATGTTTCTTTTACAATTCAGATAAAACAAACAATTTAAAAAAAAATTCCATTGTACTTCTATTATCAAATTTGATTTGTTCTCTCGTTATCCTTTGTTGAAGAAGCTAAAATGCACTACTGGGAGTTAGCTGAACACATCAGGTAAGCCAATGACAAGAGGCATATATCAGCAGCCCCAAATCAGCAGCTAGTTCCCCAAAATGCTTTGCTGCTCCTAAGCTTAACTAAGTATTCTTTTCAACAAAGTATAGCTGGAAAACAAAGCAAATTAGATAGAGTCAATTGAAACACTGTTTAATATTGCATACTCTATCTAAATGATAAAAGAAAAAAATTGGGTTTCATATTCCTTTAACCCCTTTAGGAACGTGAATTTTAGAAAAAGACGCCCAAATTACCGGAGAATTTTTAGCATTTTTGCTATCACTTTATTTAAACAGAAACAGAGCCTTGGTTTTTTATTTACCTATTAAAACTATATATATTCTTTTAGTAGACCACCAGAGGTATGGATCTAGCCCATTTTGGTATATTTCATGTTACTGTTTTGCTGCCAAATGCGATCATATTATAAAATTCATTTTTTCACAAACTTTGGGTTTCTCACTGAAATTATTTACACACAACTACTGCAATCATAAGACAAATGATTGTAAAAGCTTCTCTGCGATCCTCTTTGTTCAACTTTCCCCCTCATTTTTACAGATCACTTGGCCCCCCTTGAATCCCCCAGGCAGGGGCAAAAAAGATAGTGGAGTGATAATATGTGTCTGATTAAGAAGGCCTACACTGGGCGTGTTATTGCTCGAGTTAGAAACTCCCCACCAGCAGTTACAGCCAATCAGCGCTTGTCAACACATTCTGCCGAGTGGGATCTGAGAAAAAGCCTCCCCCCTCACTCACATTCCTCACCACCATCTTAAGTACTGGCAGACAGTCTGCAAGTATGAAGATTTAGGGCTTATTTTTTTTATTAATTAATTCATTCATTTTTATTTATTTTTCTAATTTGTAGGATCACCCCTTACCCTCGCACCTCCCTGGGCTCTCCCAAACACATCGCTAACCCTTCCCCCTCCCCCTCCAAATTGTCTCCACCATCTTAGGTACTGGCAGCTGTCTGCCAGTGCCCAGTTTATGCGTTTATTTGTTTGTTTTTCATTAATTTATTAATTACACAAAATCCCCCCCACCACCTACCCCATCCAGTTGATAATACTTGGCCCTTCTCCCCTTTTAAAAAACCCTTTTCCCTAGTGTAGTAGATCCCTCCCCCTTCTTCCCTCTATGTAAACAATTTTCTGTAGTGTAGCAATCCCGCCCCCTCCCACCCCTCTTCGGTGATGGGCCGCCCACCTGCCTCCCTCCCAACTCTCCCACACCACCAACGACAATACACTTACTATATGAAGACAGATGCCTTCTGCCTCTGACTACGATATTAGCTGTCAAAGCTGATAGCTTGGACCACAGCATGAGGCAGAAGGTAGGACATAGCAATTACATCAAAAGTGCTCATTGGGCAAAGTACCATGTGACGTAGTAGCTACGTCCAGATGTCTTAAGGGGTTGAAGAATCAAATTTAGGTTTTGATTATTTCTTTGGTGTAAAAAACAAAAATGCACGCTACTTTAATTTAATTACCATCAGCTTTACAAAAATTACAAAAGTGCCAGCTTGTATCACTTTATCTAAAATCATATAGCAGGATGCCTGATTCAGACAAGCATATTACTTTTAATAGGAAGTATCTTGCATGTCACTGGTCTTGAAAACTTTAATGAGGAAGTTTAGTTAATATGTAGAGAAAACTAAGCTCCAATTTATAAAATGTTGAAAATGTTAAATTCTAGTATATATACATAATGTAACACATACACACATGTGTGTACTATATATATATATATAAAGATTAGTAATTTTAAATTGTTCCACTGTAATTATAATTCTGAAACTTCACTCTCATACAGTTAATTTTTTCCACTAAATATAGTTCATTTTGAATTTTATTTTTTTGCCACATTTAGTCTGTGTGAAATTGTATTAAAACTATTGCTCATCCAAATGATTACCTACAAACTGAGATTTTGCAGTACAGTTTACTGACAATACTACATTTTGTGCTGTGTCAGAAGATTTTTAATTATAAGCCAACAAACCAAAAGGAATATTTATTTGATGGAAATATTGTATTCTAATTTCAATATAACTATGTGTAGCATAGTAAAGATGTATGTATAATGTATGTATGTATTGGGTACTTGTAAAGCACGGCTAATCACTGCTTTTTGATAAACATCATTGAGGGAAGGATAAAAGGTGTACAATCCCACAAAGGTTGTGAGGTGTGTGTTACATAACCTAGTCAAAAAGGATGTTCTTCCTGGATTCATTCTGAAGTAATAGATGACTCCAGACTAGTCATCAGAAGTCATACTGAAGTATGCCCCCAGGACAAAATATTTAAATAAGAGTCATTGACTGTCTAATGATGTGCAAATGACTTCTAAAGTAGTTTGATGTTAATCAAATTACTCCAGACCAGGAGGGTCTCTAAAGTAATTCTGATCATCTTGGTTATACATAGCATCTTTTCTAAAAAAGTTACTGCTTCTTGTGAAAATAAGCTAAAGGTGCAAGCGCATGTCTCGGACACTGTATGTCAGCAGTGTTTGCAGCAATATTATATATATAATGCTACTTTGCCTAAATCAGTTTGCCTTCATGGAACAAGTGTTCATTTGCAAATAGTTGTATATGTTTATGCTGCCAGATTTAAAAACAAATGAATGCCTTTATTTTAATTTTCATCGCTCTGATATAAAACGTGTATTTGCTGCTAGATCTGAAAACGAATATTTTACTTCATAGAGGCAAAACAATCATGGCAGCATATGATCATAAAATTTCTTAACAGCAACACTATAAAAATCAAATACTATTGGGTTACTTTATTTATCTAGATGATTGCCTTTGTCTCAGTTAAAGGGACATTAAACACTAAATACATTTTATAAACATACTATTGAGGTTATTTCCCGCCACCCACTAATCATGGGTGCCTTCATGTTAAAATACAGTTTTCACTGCATTCCAGTGCAGATCTGTTTGCACATGTGCAGTACCTCTCCTTCAGAAACATGCAGTGAAGCCTAAGTTCCAAAATGGCAGCAGCCAAAAATTAGAAGGAGAAGGTGCATGAAATGTGCTTAGTGTCTAATATCCCTTTAATGTCATAGTAAATGACAAAGACACCTTTCAACTCTCAAAAGGATGATCTAAACAGACTAGCCTGTGATTGGCTGAAGGCTGTCACATGACAAAGTGGACTGGCAAAAAGCATAAAAAATAAATGTGTTAGAAAAAAAATACTGTTTATTTGAGTGTTATTGCATTAGCTGTTTAATTATGCAATTCTACTTCAGTATGAGGTTTGAAGCCAATATGCCTATATATTTTAAAAGCTTGTTTGTTTGCTATTAGGAATCAATTCACTACATAGCTGTGCTATTCAATTATTTCTAGGTCCCTTTAAATGCAGGATAGAAAAGGTGTGAGTGTCACATTCCTTCAAGGATTAGGGCAATTTATCTTTCAAGTTTACCCTCCAATCATTGGACTTGCTCATATATGCATAATCCATTTTTGCTTAATATTCAGCTTCCATTTGTTTATCCTAGCTCCTTTGAAGTCCCTCTTTATGATGTCATGGATATTAATGTGTTCTTAATTACAAAATTAGGAAATAGTTTTTTTTTTATGATCTAATAGCTTTCTTTAACTAGAATAGATGCACATTTATGTTTTACATGATCAGAAAAAATATATATAAATCCTTTAAAAAAAAGAAATTTTAAGGTATACTTAGTTTTAAATGAACACTCCGAGCAATGTGTCCCCGCAAGGCAGTGATTTTTGGTTCATTACTATCTAATTAATCAATCATATTTCTGTTTACGTAAAAAAAAATGCTCTTCAAATACCATCTGTAATATCTAATTGTTAACAGCATGTCAAGTCGATTTAACTTGCTTTAGAATCGTCTTAAAGCTTAGTGCTCAGTTATTGGCAGAGTGTCCAAGAAATTTGCAAGGTAGATCCATTGAGATGAGACGTCAGATGGTTAGGTATTTGCTTTGCCACTTTTTTCTTTTCTTTTTTTTTTGACCATGGCCAAAAATTCCAAGCTGTTCTGCAAATAATGTTAAGATAAGAACCAGGCAGTGGCACAAAATTGTAGAGAAATAGCTATGCTGGAGATTCATCTTGTAAAAAAGACTTAGCCACTTAGGAATATAAATAAGAAGTCCACGTAGTGGAAAGCATTTTCGACTTAAAGAACACAGACCCATAAAACATATTATTGAGCTTCTATAAACCCAACAGTCTGCCCCAATAGCCCTTTGGGAAATCACTCAATTCTTTATGCAGTTCTACACGTTGGCTCAAAGGAAATAAAAACAAACTTTTTTTCTTTTCATAAACATAAACAGCTCCCTTTTATTTCTTTATGTACAGAAAATAAATAAAACATATTATTTATACTTTAATTTTTGTTTGTAAAAAAGAAATAAGTTCATACATACTGAATGCAAGGCAGTAAGCTGCTTTGCTATGTACAAAGCTTCTTGTACGAGATCTGTATTTCACTTGTAGTATTTGTTGCTTCAATATCATTATTGTGGAAATAGAGTAGAAAATGTCTGCAGCTGACAAAAATAACTATTACTTCTCCATCTAAAGCAGAGCATTTTATAATGTTTTGCAGGTTATGTTTTAATTAATAAACCCTTGCTGAATAATCCTATTAGAAAATGCTAAGTGGATAACTGTAGTGCCCACTAATAAATCTTCTGTGTTTGCCAGTATAAACCAACACTAATGAATGCAAATTGTTATAAGGATAACTGTCTGCTAATACACCTTTTTAGATGCCAGTATAAGCCAGTAAGAAATAATACTGCTGTATGTGACATTAGTTTATTGCTTATTGCAACAGAATCTATACACCTGTTACTTATGAAAAAAGGTTTAATACATTTAAAGGGACACTAAAGTCAAATTTAAACTTTCATGATTCAGATTGATCATACAGTTTTAAAAGACTTTCCAATTTACTTATATTATCAAATTTAGCACATTCTTTTTATATACACGCTTTCTGAGGCACCAGCTCCTACTGAACATGTGCACAAGTCCACAGGGTATATGTTTATTTGTTTGTGATAGTGTGATTGGCTGATGGCTGTCACATGATACAGGAGGCCAGGAAATGGGAAGAAAAATTCAGGAAGAAAAATCTATTGCTTATTTGCTATTCAGAGTAAGTGCTATTGCACTGTCTTTTTATTTTGTAGTTGTTAATTATGCAATTGTACTGTAATTAGTGGTCCTTTAACTGATGTTGAATCATATTACAGGATAGTTTGCCTCCAATGTCTCTTTTAAGAAACATCTAATGGACATAAAAATGTAAAAATTAAATTCTCAGTTTTGACTCAGTTTCAACAAAATTCCTTTTCAGCTTAGTGCAAAGCTAATATCACACATCAAGTACACTCCTGTGCTGTTCTTGAGAAAGATATAACAAGAAAATTTGTGGATACCTAGGTATGATGCTCATGAACAGCGTCTGGATGCAAGTCTTTAACAATTTTGTTTAAAAATTAAATTCCCTAATGAAACAGAGGATTTTACTTTACACATTTATGTTCCTTTAAAGTGAATGTAAATTCTGATGAACCAGTGCCCGTTTTTAATAATCCTATTAAAAACAGGGTCACTTTCATTCATCAAATTTTAAATTTCACTGGTTTTGTTAAAATACTTACATTTTCTTTCCAGCGCTTCCCCCGCCCTTCGCAAGCGTTTTCCTATGTCAGAAATGACGATCCCGGCCTTCTTCCAATCACGGCGTTGCTTTAGGCAATGATTCCCCCGGGGAGAAGCCGTGATTGGAGGATGCCGGAATCGTCATTGCTGACATATGAAGAGGCTTGGGATGGAGAGGTAAGCATTTTAACGAAACCAGTGAAATGTAACGTTTGATGAATGAAAGTGCCCCTGTTTTTAATAGGATTTTTAAAATCCGGGCACTTATTCCGCAAACTTTACATTCACTTTAAATTACCTTTAAGTGGAGACATATCTTACTTGGATATAGTAACGACTCTGATGCTTGGGTTGTCCCTTAAAAAACAACCTTGCAACATAAAGGGACTGTGGTTTTGAAAGAGAATCTCCTCTGATAAATGCTAATCACGAGTCCAACCTCCCTCACTGGTAAAAAAAAAAAAAAGTCCTAAAATATACTTCTGTGTTCATAATTTTTTCACAAGCAGCTACACTGGATTTTCTTTTTAACTAGAGTGCAAAAAAGCAAGCTACAGATCTACCAACAACATAAACAAAATATATGTAATGTAAATAAATCTATAAAGAACAATCATATGAACAATACTTGGCAGTATGATGCAATCATGTTCCTGTCTTACTGCATATATGAGAAAGACATACATAAAGGATCTCCCTACAGAATTCACTCTTGCATTTCCATCAGTACTTGTTTATGTTTAAAGAAAAAGTTGCTAATATAATATAAATGTAATGAAAAATTAAGCTAACACATACATCAGTTTGAGTAAGTAAAGGACCAGATAAAATACCTTGGGGGGGGGGGGTGCAGTATGCTCCCCATACCTTAGGTTTGATAAGACTGCTATTATATGCTTCATAAAGCAATACAAGTTACCATCTGCAGTTTAAAACCCAACAAAAAAATTGAAACACCACACTTTAATAATGCATTTAATTCCAAATTAATCTCAGATGGTAGTCGACTTAATTTAAAGGGACAGTAGGCACCTTGCAGTTACAAGATATTTCTGTTATGTTGCTATAGAATAATATATCAGTCAAGAGTTAATGTTTTTTTAAACAAATTAACATGCATTAACATCCTTTTACTGCAATTATTTTTTAATAGTTAAACTCCACCCATCAGTTGCCATATTTGGAGGAGCCAATCTGGGCTTTTAGTCTGGATACAACAAGGCTAGCATCAGTCATAAATTTAGCATGTCTACACCAGAATTGTTATTGTTTTAAAAGATAGATAATCCCTTGTTTACCCATTCCCCAGTTTTGCATAACCAACACAGTTATATTTATATATTTTTTACCTCTGTGATTATCTTGTATCTGAGCCTCTGCAAACTGCCCCTTTTTTCAGTTCTTTTGAAAGACTTGCAGTTTAGCCAATCAGTGATAGCTCCCAGGTAACTTCACGTGCATGAGCACAGTGTTATCTATATGAAATTCATGAACTAACACCCTCTAGTGGTGAAAAACCTGTTAAAATGCATTCTTAAGAGGCAGCCTTCAAGGTCTAAGAAATTAGCATATGAACCTCCTAGGTTACGCTTTCAACTAAGAATACCAAGAGAACAAAGCAAAATTGGTGATAAAAGTAAATTGGAAAATGGTTTAAAATTACATGCACTACCTGAATCATGAAAGTTTATTTTGGACTAGACTTTCCCTTTAAGAAACAGTGAATGCAGCTTTAAAGTGCCTTCACATGAGCGAGCCTGCAGCCGATAGTTAAAGGGACACTAAACCCAAAAAAATGTATTTCGTGATTCAGACAGAGCATGCAATTTTAAGCAACTTTCTAATTTACTCCTATTATCAAATTTTCTTCATTCTCTTGGTATCTTTATTTGAAATGCAAGAATGTAAGTTTAGATGCCGGCCCATTTTTGGTAAATAACCTGGGTTATTCTTGATGATTGGTGGATAAATTCGTCCACCAATAAAAAATTGCTGTCCAGAGTCTGAACCAAAAAAAGAAGCTTAGATATCTTTTTTTTCAAATAAAGATAGCAAGTGAATGAAGAAAATTGATAATAGGAGTAAATTAGAAAGTTGCTTAAAATTGCATGCTCTATCTGAATCACGAAAGAAAAAAAATTGGGTTCAGTGTCCCTTTAAGAAGTAGCGGTCATCAGCTACGCGTGATAAGGAAGCGGCATTGCACAAGCAACAGCTTGAGCAATGATAAATGTGGACAGCATATTGTGCATTCTAAAAATTACAGTGGTGTAATAACACATATATTTTGCAAATGGAAATATACCGTAAAAATACCTCTAAATGAAATGCAATGTTATTTAGATTATACAACTTTAGTTTTATTTTAATTGATAAGTTTAAACAAAATTATGTTTAACCTCATTATAACCCCTCACATCCTACCATTATTGGTTTCTGGTAATATTGATACCCTTGTTTTGATTCCTTTAAAGGGACACTAAATACAAATTGTAAACTGCGTGATTATGAACCTTGATATATACAAATAATTTTGCAATGAAAATTGCTGCTTTGGTTTGTCAAATGAGTATATTGTTTATGTTTATTCTTTTCACTGATTTCTCTGCCCCCCAGAACAAAAGAACATGTGCTAACCAATCAATATTCAGATATAGCACAAACTCTGTTTGCACATGTGCAAAATGGGGTATCCTGCCCTCTTGTGTTTCCTTAAGGTGGCTTAGCACTGATTCAACTTGGTTACTATTGCAAAGAAGGATTTTCTTATCATGATTTTTGATGCAAAAATTATTAACCATCTTTTAAAAGCAGGTGACACCATTGAAGCCTAGGGATGGAGGATAAAGTAAACAAAAGCTCACATAAATTGCCTTTAAGTATTAACCCAAGCCTCCCTGGGAGAAAGTAAAACACATTTTTTAGATGTATTTTACAACAAAAGGCTGCAAAATAAATAATGAATGTATATTGCAATAATGTTTCACTTGCAATAATGAAACATTTTATGCATTGTTGAAATGTCAAGTTTAATAGTAATAAAACTGGATTCTTGCTGTAATTTCACAGAGTTGTCCTTTATATTTATCCAGGTTACATTCTACATCTCCCTTTTATGTGAAGGTTACAACTTGTTGTACATGATTTAATTAGTCTTCCCTAAAGATCTTGAATTCATCCTCCACGCTTCTTAATGCATGAAAAAAGAATTTGATTCATTGTCTTCATTTTGCCCCAGGTCATTATCTAGGAGTAATAAGAGTTCACACAAAAAATGCACAGTGACAACATTGTCTGTGTGTAGAGGCCAGATGGAATGCTAAAGGTCTGAAACAGAGGCACAATTAAACCATATTTACATTAAAAATTGCATCTCTATCTAGTCAACCACATCATTAGACACAAGGGAAATTTGTCATAGAGGGCTTAAATAAAGGTAGTAATCCCTTAGATCTATATACTTATTTTGGAAGACAAAAGAAAATCTAAATAAGCCCAAGCTTATAAAGATACAGCAAAGGTTGGTGATGTTAGTGTAGTTGTAGGAGCTTAAATAACTAGTTTAATATAAGCATAGTTGTCAGGTAGTAGCCATAGCAAAAGCAATCAGCAGTAGCAACTATTAGTAGCAGGCTAAACTATTATAAACTATGCAAGTGGGCTTTCTAATAATTGAGAAGTGAAGGAACAGTAAATACATTATATATATATATATATATATATATATATATATATATATATATATATATATATATA
Organism: Bombina bombina; assembly: GCF_027579735.1. Taxonomy (NCBI): domain Eukaryota; kingdom Metazoa; phylum Chordata; class Amphibia; order Anura; family Bombinatoridae; genus Bombina; species Bombina bombina. Next base: position 667,181,564 of record NC_069503.1, on the reverse strand, counting down.
TATATATATATATATATAATTTTTGGGTTGTGTTCCAAAAACAATCACACAATCAGAATACAGTTTAGCCTTTATTTCTTTGACTTGGCTATGCTTCTTTTAAAAGCTTCCTAGTACCCATCTAAGAGCATGTGCAGCCGATGATTGGCATGTACACACTGTGAACACAGTTGACTGACAGGCAAAAAAACATGCATGAAATATGTTACATCAATCAGTGGCTTTGTATACTTCAAGACTAGCCGCAGGAACTATACAAATTAACATACACAAAATACTAGAAAACCCCTTTCAGTTTACAGCTATTCATTTTCTGCTTGAGGAGAAGGATTGTTTAAAGGGACATACAATTGCAGTAAGAGAATTCACTAGCTCTCTCTTGGGGCTTGATTTATTAATTTGCAGACGGACAGGGTTCACTTGTTGTGAATCGGCCTGCATTTCATCCCAAATTGTGGGGTATGTTTGCTTCTCATATTTGCAATTGCACAAGTGAACGCTCGTGCAATGTAGCCCCCCTGCCCTCGAAAAACAACCAATTGCATGAAAGTAGGGTTTGTCAATCACCCATGTCGAATGAGTCCTGGGTGATTTTCATCCTCCAACTCAAAGTTGGTGGAGAGCGTTTATGAAGCAGCGGTATTAACAACTGCTTGATAAATATCAGGGCATACTTGAAAACGAGAGAAATCTCAATGTATCCTTCCTGGTAAAATATTTTATAAACAAATAAATAAATAATAAATATCAGTTGCAGGCTCAAATGAGCAAGTCAGCAATCCATCAAGATGTTCAGAAGTTGATAAAACTAGCCCTTGGTATTCTTTGGTGGAAAGTATACCTTGATGCGCTCAGAAGCAAAACTGAATTACTAGCTTGTGATTGGCGGCTACACATCTATGCTTCCTGTCATTAGTTCACCAGAACAGATGCTAGCAACATATGCTAAGTCCAGATTTTCCTCCACTGTGGATCCTATATTATGTCTGTCATACTATGACCCTAGGGTAGATTTTCTTTTCCCAGTGGTGCTCTGTCTTCAATACAGTACTACAAACAATATTAAAAGTAACAGGCAAGTTCTTCCCTTTATGAACAACTAAGGTTTGTTAGAAATGAAAAAAAACAAGTAAAGGGACATGAAACCCAAAAAAAATTCTTTCATTATTCATACAGAACATGAGATTTTTAACAACTTTTTAATTTACTTCTATTATCTAATATGCTTTAATTTCTTAGTATCCTTATTTGAAAAAAACATACCTAGGTAGGCTGGGAAGCAATGTATTACTGGAAGCTAGCTGCTTATTTGTGGCTGCACACTAATGCCTCTTTTCATTGGCCCAGATGTGTTTAACAAGCTCCCAGTAGTACATTGCTGCTCCTTCAATAAACGATACCAAGAATATTATATATGTTATCCTGAAATAATGTTTTACTAGGCTTAGAAGCAGGATGAAAGAAGAGAGACATAGTCGCTGACAACACATTTTACCTCCCTTTCTGAAAAACTTACTAATATAGCATAGTAGTAATTTACAAGAGGGCGGCAAGACAGGCAAAATATCTTGCTGATCATTGAAAGCATCAGCCTCAGAATCTTACAAATGAAAACATTCCTCTATGAGATACAAACAAGTGTTTTCTAGATGTGCCTTAGACTTGAATTTTTTCAGAATCTTCCTTTCAAGTTAAAATAACGTTAAATGCACAACAGAAAATGTAGCAGCTATCTTTTTACTTTAATTTAAAATAGTTTAAAAGAGATCAAGACATTATTTTTTTTATTGTATTGGCTGTTTAGCTTTGCACTTTTTATTTTAAAAGATTTCAGGAGTGTCCTGCTATTTTCTTCAACAATTCTTCAATTCCACCAGGCAGGACAGAGCTAATTCCAATGCATAGATCAAAGACTCTTATCAGAAAAAATACCCCATCTTAATCTTCTCAGATAAGGTTCTTTGAAGTCCGTTAATATTACTAATGATCCTAGATTATCATCTATATAAATTTAAGTTTTGTGCTTATTTCTTTAACAATATAACAGAGATTAAATAAAATAACCAAGCTTTGGAAACTATAGGTGCAGAAAGAAAATCTTCACTAATGTGCAGAAGTATTTGATAAAGAACAAAGTAAACATGAATAAATGAATTTCTGTGCAATGGATAAATAATATATAAGATTTTGCTCGGTAACATTTTTGCTCTAATAATCATACATGCACATTTGATGAGGAAGAGCTGTTAAGCACATGAAATAACGTATACTTGTTATTGGTTATTTAAACATAATTCCTTTGTATCTTAATATTAAATTATAATCACAGCCTTACTCAAGCCTACAGGCAAAAAACAAAATAATGAACAAGCTGAAAATTTGATATAAAAGGCATTCAAGTTATCTCTATTTAAACACAACGCACTGTCTATAATATTAATTCAAGCCAGCAGCTGTGTATAAATATAACCTTAGGTGGTCTCGCAGTATGTAAATATTAGCAATTCTTTCTTATCAGATAAGCCCTTTACTTGCAAACATTACACACTTTATTGTAAACATGTCTTTCTAGTTAATAACAGTCTTTAGGAAAATGCATAAAAATTTAGACCCAATGTATATTTTATATTTCTTTAAAGTTGAGTCATGTAAAAGTAATGGAAAATTTCACTTTTTTTTTTATTTCGCTCTGCTCTTTATCAACCTGTCAGTTGTCTTCACTAGTTTGAGATCTGAGAAGTATTTTCTTTTGCATTACAGCACTGAGGTTACTTACAAAAAAAAATATAAAAGGGTAAAGTGGTGCAGAACTTATAGTAATAACAAGCATCTTGTAGTTTTTAAGGGGAATGTATTCAATGTGCTATTAGCATTATGATTTACTCCATGATTGCTGACAAAATGTTGACATCACTGACAGCACTGTTATATTACAAAGAGATCATTAAAGTGAAGGTAAACTTTCCACTTTTTATAATTAGATCCGGAAGGGAAACAATATTTTACATGGACTTTAATGGATCACTTCTAATGAAGATGTGTTGTTCTCCAATCAGTGCTCTAGGTACAAAAAAGTGCCGCATGGCTAGACCACTGATTGATGAACAGCTAAAACCTTAAGCTCATAAAAAATGTAAGTGGGGGGCCGGATCACGGGTATTAGAATGGTAAGGCTAGATTAAAAAGTTATAGCGCATCTTCGAAGTGATCAATTACAGTCCCTCTAAAATATCACTTACATTACTGATTTTAACACATGTAAAGTTTACCATCACTTTAAGCTTATAGTAAGCATGAGAAAGACATAAGGTATAAAAACCTGATTCCAAATCCTAATCCTAATAAATACATATTTACTGAGTTAATAGGGATGTTCTCATTTGCATGTTCGGTTCACTGTTTCTTATGCAGCACAAATGCTGATTTTTTAAAGATTTGAGTCAAAAGTAGGTTTTTATGACCTAGGGCTTATATGTAAATGTGTATAGGGGCAGTAAATTAAAAAATAAGCATAAAAGGATTGGATAGAACATGACATTTTAAAAAAACTGACCAATTTACTTCTATCATCAATATTGCTTTGTTCCCTTAATGAGTAATTTAGGTGAGCTCAGGAGCGTTCACGTGTATTTAGCCATATGTCAGCCATGTTTCCAACATTGTTTGTAGCAGTGAAATACATAGTAGCAAACACTGCTGCCATAGAATGATAAAGACACAAGCACAATCCTAAGCACCTATAAGCCTACCTAGAGTTATTATTCAACAAAGGATACCAAAAGAACAAAGCAAAGTTGATAATAGAAGTAAACTGGAAAGTTGTTTAAAATCACATGCTCTATCTGAATCTTGAACATTTTCACTTTACTGTCCCTTTAATGCGAAATTAAACACTAATTAAAGGGTTATAAAAATGCAAAAACTTTCTAATATATTTATATTTTATTATTTTACTACTGCTTGTACATAACTGTGTGTTTAGCTGCTACAAAGGGGTTAAACACATAGTTAAAGTGAGCTCCTGAGCAGAAATATACTACTGGCAGCTAGATTAACAGATCTGTTAAGCAATTGACAAGAGACAAATGCATGTTGCCGTCAATCATCAGCCAGCTCCCAGGAGTGTAGGATATGTACATATTTTTCAACTAAGTAAGTTTAATTTTGTTTAGTGCTAGATATATTGTAACCTAGGCTTCCCTGTTTTTCTCTTATGCTATGTCCTATGCTGAGGCCACATAGGGACAGTTATACATGAACTACTAGAGTAACAATCTCCCACTGTTTAATGGCCCTTTAAGTGTAGCTTTTATTGCTTTGTGAAGAAATTTAAAACAATGCATTAGAAGACAATGGCAAATGGTGTTATGGTATTTGTTGTTAATATTATATCTAAATGTTGAAATGTTGTTATAGTATTTATCATTAATAGTAAAACGCTGACATATCAGTTTTAACATGATCATCTTCCCATATGTTCTAGTATTTACATATTTTTTTAATTCTAAATATTGTTACAATGAAATGTTTGAGCTTTACGATTATGGTCAATGACCATCTGATTTACGCGTTTCACTGAATTCAGTTTTTATTATAGATATCCCATCATTTTTTTTTATGGGTTACACTGACATCCACAACTTGCTGTGTGTCAGAAGTCAGATGGCATTTAATATTGCATGTATCCTTTCAGTTAGCCAGTAGCTTGCAGCAATTTAAAGCAATAATGAGTCCAGCTAGCAATGCAATATCAAGGTAAAGGGGGGGAGTGTTTAAGAATTACTTTGCAAAACACACAACTCATAGGTTGTTATCTTGATTTCTAAATATAGCAAAATGCACATGCAGTTTAAAGGGACCTTTAAGGGGCATTGTGGTGTAAAAATTACATATTCTATTCTATTGGAGCATGTTATTTTTGCACTACTCAAACAATAAGCTCTATGAAGTTTTTAAACCCATAGATAAAGTCACAATCTTTAGCGTAAAAAAGAACTGCTGGCCCCAAACAGTAAATAACCTGTGAGACAATCGGCAGGGGCAGACAAGACTGGCTCCCAAGCAGAGCATCACCTATGTATTTAACTCCTTGTCATGGTTCTACGCTAAGTAGTGCAAAATTTATAAGCTCCAAGGAATAAGAACATAATATTTCTGCACTGAAATGTCTCTTTAAAAGGACCTTAAAGTGTTTTTTTATTATTATTCCTGCACCAGAAACTATTCACTGCATTGCAGAACAGCTGCATGCAAAATAAATGTTATTAGGAAATTTGCACTGTTTAACTGGCTTAGGAGACTTTCTTGAAGGTTGTATATATTTCTTCCTTTGCTGTGGCAAAATAAACAATACAGTGTTTAGTTAAATTACAGAGAAAGCAGGCAAAATAAAGAATAAGAGTGCATTGTAAAGTTGTTGTTTTTGAACTATGCATCAGTAAACATTTTGGGCTAGATTACGAGTAAAGCGCAAGAATTTGTGCCAGAGTGATAAGGGGTTTATCATGGGGGTTTGAACTCGTCGGGCTTACCGCTGGTATTACAAGTTGAAAGTAAACGCGATCGCTTGAGCGCAATTGCGATTTACTCTGATCAAAAATACATTACTTTTTGCACTACTCAAACAATAAGCTCTATGAAGTTTTTAAACCCATAGATAAAGTCACAATCTTTAGCGTAAAAAAGAACTGCTGGCCCCAAACAGTAAATAACCTGTGAGACAATCGGCAGGGGCAGACAAGACTGGCTCCCAAGCGGAGCATCACCTATGTATTTAACTCCTTGTCATGGTTCTACGCTAAGTAGTGCAAAATTTATAAGCTCCAAGGAATAAGAACATAATATTTCTGCACTGAAATGTCTCTTTAAAAGGACCTTAAAGTGTTTTTTTATTATTATTCCTGCACCAGAAACTATTCACTGCATTGCAGAACAGCTGCATGCAAAATAAATGTTATTAGGAAATTTGCACTGTGTTTAGTTAAATTACAGAGAAAGCAGGCAAAATAAAGAATGAGAGTGCATTGTAAAGTTGTTGTTTTTGAACTATGCATCAGTAAACATTTTGGGCTAGATTACGAGTAAAGCGCAAGAATTTGTGCCAGAGTGATAAGGGGTTTATCATGGGGGTTTGAACTCGTCGGGCTTACCGCTGGTATTACAAGTTGAAAGTAAACGCGATCGCTTGAGCGCAATTGCGATTTACTCTGATCAAAAATACATTACAAAGTATAGTTACACTCATAATAACTGCATCTGATAAAAAATATTCAAGAAAAATATTGCACACAAAAGTTATAAAGGCTCAAAGATATGAGATCTCAGGTGTTAAAAAACAAAAAGGCAGCCAAAGGGCTTTAACATACAGATACATACATATATATATAAAAATGTAAATGTATATATGTCCAGTGGGGTTTAGCACTCACAATGTCCCAAGCTTGACCGGGTGTGCACAGCAAACAAATCAACAACTTCCACCTTAAAAGGACAGTCGACACCAACATTTTTGTTGTTTAAAAAGAAAGATAATCCCTTTATTACCTATTCCCCAGCTTTGCATAACCAACACAGTTATAATACACATTTTACCTCTGCGATTACCTTGTATCTAAGCCTCTGCAAACTGCCCCTTTATTTCAGTTCTTTTGACAGACTTGCATTTTAGCCAATCAGTGCTCACTCCAGGGTAACTTCATGTGCATGAGCTCAATGTTATGTATATGAAACACATGAACTAATGCCCTCTAGTGGTCAAAATTTAGCATATGAACCGCCTAGGTTTAGCTTTCAACTAAGAATACCAAGAGAACAAAGCAAAATTTGTGATAAAGGTAAATTGGAAAGTTGATTAAAATTAAGTTCCCTATTTAAATCATGAAAGTTTTTTTTGGACTTGACTGTCCCTTTAAGCAGGCACTCTCTGGATTTAAATGCAAAAAGTTTCTTTTAATTCATAAGTATATGTGACGTGTCTGGGTTTCAGCCCCGTCCTCAGACCTTACAAAAATGTCACATATACTTATGGATTAAAATACACTTTTTGCATTTAAATCCGGAGAGTGCCTGCTTAAGGTGGAAGTATATATATATATATATATATATATATATATATATATACCGGTATATATATATATATATATATATATATATATATATATATATATATATATATATATATATATTTGTGTGTGTGTGTACATATGTATTTATGTAATTATATGTGTATATATGTATTTACTGATATATATACACATATAAACACATTAATACATATGTACACATATTTAGACCTATATAGAAGTGCATTGGAGCCCTTTGCAGTTAAGTAGATGAAAACATGTTTAAACATATTTATGCAATATTGATTTTTAATATAGGTTTTAACAATGAATTTACTGTAAATATTTCACATTCCAATGTTCTGCACATAGCGAGAGCAAGAACAATTTACTTTCAACTCGTAATATGAGCGCAACCCAACAAGCGCAAAAAAACTTACTTCAAGCGCAGTTAACGCTTGTGCACATTTTAGTAATGCAAGTGAATTGGAAAATTGTTTAAAATAGCATGCTCTATCTGAATCATGATTTTTTCCCCTTTAATTAAACAATTAATGATAAAATGAGATTAATTTCCCTTTAATACATAAATTCAATTGAAATTGGCATTTCAATTAATCAATCAATCAATCAATCAATATGTTTAGGTTATTTATCAAGTAATGTGAAAAACACTTATATAGTCTTCTAGAAACTATTAGAGTACTCAGAAAGCCAATTATGTTTCCATACACTAGTTAACCTGCAAAAATCTACAAAATAGTAAGTGTGCTCACATATATTATTTCCAAAATATACAGACCAGGAAAACAATTGTGCACATAGCTCTTATCTCCAAAATGATGACTCTACTTTGTACAAGATACCTTGTGAAATACCCTCTCTTTCCAGTATATATTAGATGATTCTTTAAAAATATATATACAACAATCACAGTGATTAATCAGGCTGCAATATTAAGTGTAGGAAGTGTGAATTTAAACAAAAGCTTTTGCAGGGATAGGGTCTGCTTTAAAATTGTCTCTTATTTCACCTTGAAGCATATGACTTATTTTTACAGTGTTCAATGTAGGTAGAAAAATGATGTGGTCCTGCTCTGAGCCAGAAAATCCAAGCCTCTAAATGAGAAAAAAATACTGGAAAAGAATCCTGCTTACAAGCTGCCAACCAGCTGCAAACATGACACCCAGATAACACAATTAGCATATTTGAGCAGATTTAGGTACACTTAAGAAAAAAGAAATAGATCTAAATGAAAAAAAAGTTACAAAATCATAAGAGATGGGAAAGTAAAAGAAGGTTTAATTTCTTGCATTTCATAGAAAATATCACATTTCTAATGTTTTCAAATGCAAAGTTCAACTCCCAGAAAGACAGGGATTTCACATAAATCAAACACCTTTCACTCCCAGTGCAGAACAGAAGCATAGACAACTAAATCACATGGCAAGATGATATAGTTGCACAAGTTAAATAGATCAAAGCTCCTTATGTCTGGCCAAGAGAAGGTCAGGTGACAGGGCAAAAGGATGCGCAGTGCATTACTGTGACCTGAGTGACATAAACGCAATCTATTACTATGCTGTGTATTCTTTTCTGAATTATAAAACCACAAGCAATGAATTCATTATGAAAATGTATTTTTAATATTTACTGTTACCTTTTTATAACACAAATTGCTAAGGCAGTGATAAAAATGTTAAACAGGACTAATTCCAATCAATAGACCTATTGTGCTTTTCTGCTGTTCCACCTATCCTCACCTAGGTTGTATTTTTTTATACAACAAATCTATGTTAAAAATCTCTATGTACCCTATGCAAATAAGTACAAAATTCACATTTTTACTGCTTCCCATTCATAAAGGGAACACGCTCAAGGTATTTTATTGCACACCCTAAGGAGTATAGCGTCATGACTAAGCAATAAGTAAATGAATCTTCTCACTCCCCCACCACCACACAACCACCACTATAATTTTATCTTAGCTGGAACACATTTCAGATGCTACAGTTGCTGCTCAATAGCAAGGCAAATCCTGCATTTAATCAGCAAGAATATTGATTCACCATGCAGAACTTTCTGCTTCATTCTTATATGGACACATATTTGCTCTGGAATTTTGCAAGGAAATTGTAGGGTATACATGACAAACATAACATTTTAAGTTCTGATTGTGTAACTTAGCTCTGTTTTACTGGCTTAAATGTTATTTATATACATTTGTACATGTGTGTGAATGTGTATATATATATATATATATATATATATATATATATATATATATATATATAAACATATATATGTGTGTGTGTGTATGTGTTTGGGGGTGTGGGGGTGTTGATATATATATATATATATATATATATATATATGTGTGTGTATGTGTATGTGTTTGTGTGTATGTGTTTGTGTGTATGTGTGTATATATATATATATATATATATATATATATATATAAACATATATGTGTGTGTATGTGTGTGTGTGGGTGTGTGTGTTCATATCCTAACACTTTTCGAACTGTTAAAACACAAAAAATGTCCATGTTGGAGATTTGTATAATTCTTAAAGGGACACTGAACCCAAATTTTTTTCTTTCGTGATTCAGATAGAGCATGCAATTTTAAGCAACTTTCTAATTTACTCCTATTATCAATTTTTCTTCGTTCACTTGCTATCTTTATTTGAAAAAGAAGGCATCTAAGCTTCTTTTTGGTTCAGACCTCTGGAAAGCATTTTTTTATTGGTGGGTGCATTTATCCAGCAATCAGCAAGAATAACCCAGGTTATACACCAAAAATGGGCCGGCATCTAAACTTACATTCTTGTATTTCAAATAAAGATACCAAGAGAATGAAGAAATGTGATAAAAGGAGTAAATTAGAAAGTTGCTTAAAATTGCATGCTTTATTTGAATCACGAAAGAAAAAATGTGGGTTCAGTGTCCCTTTAATACTAACAATGATGATTTAAAATAACATTCAATAATATTCAAAAAATGATCATAAAACAGCAACAGTGTAAATATATGTTGTTGTTTTTTTTATTTATCCACAGAAAATATTATTATACTGACCTTAGCTCAGTGACTAAATAACAAATGCTAGCTATTTTCAAATCAAATAGTTGTACAAAAAAAACCTGACAAATGCTGTGTAAATAAATTCCAAAACCTCATGTCCTGGTATAATTAAAAGTAACCCACATCCTAGGCAGTCAAATAAATTAAAGGATCTTGTTTGATGGCAACAGAAGAAGGAGCAGGGAGAGAATCACATTTCCCAAGGGAATAGACATTTGCTTCAAAGAGAAATCAGACTGGAACATCAGTTCAATCCCAAAGGAGTCCTGTGGGAGGAACTATTCTCTAACCACTGAAATACTAAGTTCAACCAAGTTTTTTTAATTACAACTCCTTTATATTTTTCATAACTCTTTCTCTCAGCACCATAATCTTATGTTCAATTTTTGTAAAATAATATAATTTTCCCCCTGGAATATAATAAGTACCTTAGCAGGCTGATATGCTAGAAGAAAAAAAAAAAAAAGATATCTTAAGGCATCTTTGTTCTAGCATAGATAAATGAGTGCTGTCTTCTAACACAAAATGATATGAAAAAAATACTGCATATGTCAATTTGTTCTCAGGCATGTATGTATTCGACTGAGCTGATGGCTCCAAAGGGACATCAAAATCCCTTAAGGAATGAAAGTATGCCCATTTCTTGTATGACTGCAAAGGACAAGTGCAAGGAACTGATAAAGATAGATTCTTAGAGCTGTGTATAATAGTATTTACCAACAAACTGTGAATTTAATTTTACTTTAACCGAGTTATTGTTTGAAATGGACTAAATATATATATATATATATATATATATATATATATATAGAGAGAGAGAGAGAGAGAGAGAGAGAGAACAACTTTTGAATTATTCACTAGACAAATAGAAAAACGTAATAGGGAGTTTGCAATTGTATACCTGACAGATCCCATGAAAAGCATTAGGCCTAATATAGGCTGCATGAAAACTTAAAATGAAGGATTTTTGTTCTTTGATTCCTCCTAGTCCCACTTTTCCCATGAATATATAAATAAACCAAAAAGCATTCACAAAGCAATCCAACTGGCAAATATATGATTTCTTTTTATCCTTGCCATGAAACTATGTGCAGTGAGGTGTGCAAATCAAATTAATGTCATTATCTAGTATTAGTGCTGACTCTTTTAGAGTAAGCTGAGTGTTCTATGAATGCAGCCAGCAGTGAAAGTACATTTCTCTGTGTAAGACTTTAATGTGGACGGTAAAAGGCAGCCTGTTATGTTCAGAGATACAGACAGTATGGCAATACCTGTTGTAGGCTGGCTTTTTATTGTATTGTTCATTTTAGCAGATAGAAATGATACCTCATACCAAATTCTGAGGATAATTGCTTTTTCTTTGTGTTACTTATTCTTATACAACTGCTTCCAATTTTAAAACAGCAAACACTATTATATTTTTTTATTAAATCCATAATAGTGTGTGTTTATTTATATATATATATATATATATATATATATATATATATATATATATATATATATGATGCTATCTCACTATATTCAGAACCTGTATTCTTATAACTGATCTCTGAGTATTGATTAAAAATTATATACATATATATTAATAATATATATATACCAATACTGTGAACAAAACACAAAAGCACATGGCTATATAATACAATGCAGCTTGTATACCTTTATAACCTACCTAATACCATATAACAAAAAACTTAGTATCATCAAAGCAAATACATTAATCACATAATTACAGAAACATGTAAAAAATAATATATTTATATATATATATATAGTAAAATATTCAGATAGTCGCTGTCTTATTTGTTAATTGCTATACAACACACCATTTTTAAACCATACATTTTATGCCTGTGGGACAATATTATTCATATTATTCAAGGGACTCTTTTTATTTTAATTATTTTAAAATGATGTGACCGTGATAGGAGATTGCTCTAGCAGCTGCTTCTCAGGACTGTACTAATACCCAGGCGCTATATCAGTATCACTATACATACATCCTATCCAATTGACCGTGACCGCTGCAGAGTAACAAAAAAGTATATAGAATCATGTCGTGCTCTGGGCTAGGTGCACGGTTCATTTCCAGGAGAATGTTCTTTAGGTGGCATTAGTTTCACCTGTGCAGGGAAATAAAGAATGTGCAGCCATGCGGGGTCCGTGCCCTGGAGACAGCAGGGTAAGGACACACTTCACTCTAGCATCAATAACATCCCAACAAGACGGAGTGTGGTGACCTTCAATAACCTGAGCTGCTGCTGCTTCTGCTACTAACTTTTTATCATATAAAAAACAACCCAGTATTCAGATCAATAGCGGGGCTGGTGCTGTACCATTAAGTCTGCATTAAGAAAATGAAGAAAGCCTGATGTCCTTACCGGCGATGTGATGTGGAAGGGTGAGTGTCTCATTCAGTGCTACGCTGGCCAGTGCTTCGCTGCTGCTGTCACGGATTTTCCCCCCAACAATGACTGCTAAACACACCTCCTCCTTCCCTGTTGTATCTACTTGAGGAGTCTAACTGGGGCTTCTTTGCACAGCATCACTTTTAACTCTGACAAGCAAGGAAAAGGGACCAAGGGTGTTTTCTATCTGATTAATAATAAGGGGGATAGAAACGCCTCCCATGCACACACAGAGGCTGTGCTGCTGCCTCTGCTGTTAGTGGAGCTGCAGCACTCAGCATGGAAAGGTTAAAGACTGAGGGAAGCAGACTCCTTTCCTAACACACACGCACACACTGATTTGCAAGTGAATTCAGTGGGAGGGTACAGAGAAGTAAGGCTTTTGTTAAAGACCCCTTGTCAAAGAAGGACTTTTTGTGTTTGAAGTCTTAACCAATCAGCCAAAACGGACACACTGTCAGTGAAGAGAAGAAAAAAACAAGGTCAAGGCACAATCCCACAACTTGTAGTTTTTATTTGTCTGCGAGGTTGTTTTTTTCCCTTGGTATCTAGATAACTATTATATTTCACTATTCCTATTGTCCTTTACATCTTGAGTGTTTTAATTGTATAAAACATATTTATTAATAAGATGACATAAAAAAACATTTTACATCATGTAAATATTTGACATGTGCATTTAAAATTGTATGGTTATCCACATTTATCTGCTCAACAGCATGCTTGTGTATTCATTTAAAAAAAATAATAATTCTGATCTGAGTTCAGCATCCACTGAACAGCCATTTATCAGATATGCTAAAGTGTTTAGACAGCACAGAGGGGGTGTACAAAACGTTGTATATCTAATATATATTTTTTTATATAGAGATAATATATTTCAAAGATGCCCTATCAGCAAATTAAATCAGAATTCCCTTGTAGTTTTGTTACATGTATATTTATGCAGAATAATATATGCAAACTAAGTCAAATACTGGTGTCTGTGCTGTGATTAAAACACAGTATATAGCAGGGAGGGACTATAGTTAATCTTTAGCAAAATTATAAGTTTACATGTTATGAATAACAATATTAACAGGGTCGTGCTCAAACTATAATGTAAATGCAAAGGATTTTTTTTTTTTTTTTTTTTTTTTTAAATCCAAACTGCAAAAAGCAGAAATATACTTCCTAAAAACTCACAGTGACAATTTATCTTTTGGTGACTTTTCTGTAAGATTAACTTGCCCAAATCCATTCCAGGGAGCTCTGACCTTGATGTTAAATGTTTGTGCAGAATACTGTATGAGAACGTAAGTACCTATCCGGTCTCAATATCAAGATATGCATTTTTCATATTTGATAAAAGATAAACACAGAATCTTGAATTAAAGAAGGCGACTGCAGGTCCTGACATTTTCACATAAAGTGATTTAAAGGTTATTGCAAAAGAGCTTCTCTCAGCAAATCAAGTCTGCAAGACATTGCCAACAATGCACAGCAACTTTAGCTTTTAGTAAGTGAATTTGTTCATGAGTTGTGAATTCTAACTCCCCATGATACTTCCTGTGCATCTGAGAACACTGTTATTCTCTAATCATCAAATAAATTACTGCAAGAGCAAAAACTTATGTTAAAATAAATCAACCTAACTGAATATGTCCCTTGAAAGTATAACATTAAACCAGCATTGTTGTTTGTCATATTAAACAAGATTTAGGGCTGTCATCCATGGGATTAGCACAAATGTCTCAGTCATGTATTCTAGGCTATTTATTGTCCGTTATACATCCATTTTCCCTATACAACACATTCACAATTGTAAAGAAGAAGGAGATTCACTTGGAGCTTGTTATTGGAACACTGCTAGCCTGCAACAGCCATTGAGGCAGATAATGTGTTGGCTCAGTGCAGTGCTGTTTTTCTATTTCCCTCCTGGTGACAGTGCCTGCAGGGTATTTTGGGACCATCGTTTTAATACTGTTGTTCGTTAGTGACTCAGAATCTAAGGGATATTGACTGGCAGCATAAGATGACATCCTGAATACCCTAATTTAAAACATCTTCGTCTTGTTATAGTTGTCTCACTAGGGATAACTGCTGATGGTAACCCAATGTCCTAGCTAAATCTCTTCTAGTTAGAATTTACCTGATCTTTTCCCACTTAATGCACATGTGCAGGCTTGCTTAGGAACGTCATGGGGATGGGGAGAAATGTCTCTATGGAGAAGACATAAGTTGGCACAGCATTATCATTTATATTAATGATTAAACTAAAATGATATAAAACAGGTGGCTGCTAATTGCAAATATTAATAAATTATCTCATGCAGAAAAATCACTGAGAATGGAAACTACAATTCCCATCATAACTAAGGGCAGCCACAGAGTGGGGCCAGATATAATGTAGTAAGGCACTACGATGTACATTGTAAATGAGGTCATAAGAACGCTAAAGGAAATGGGTGGCTTGAGAAGTAGCAGCCATGCTATATTTAACTCAAGGATACTGCAGTTGCTGTGCGCCACATAATGGAGGGGTGTAAGTGCTAAATGCATTGCATATTCTAACCTATGCAACTAGCTCAGGGTTTCTCAGCATTTTTAATGACAACAACTGGCTGCCAGATATATTCATAAATTGTGTGGGATAAGTATATTGTTTATACCATTTCATACATGTGATAAGCAACTGGGATTAAGGCAAATATCCATCTTTGTTTTGCATCTGTTTAAGGAAGCAGAGCTTAAAGGGACGCTGAATACCTTGTAATTACAATACTTTTCTGTTGTCTTTAACAAAACAATGTTTTAAATATATTAACATCTTGTTTGCTGCATTCATTTCTCAATAGTTAAACCCCACCCATCACTTGTCTAACCCAGGCTTATGTTTGCTGACAGAAAAGATAGGCACAGCCATAAGTAAGTATAAAGTGCATTTCTATTTGCAGTTGTACTCTGTTAAAACCAATTAAGCAAAATATACAGGTGAAACTCGAAAAATTAGAATATTGTGCAAAAGTTAATTTATTTCACTAATGCAACTTAAAAGGTGAAACTAATATATGAGATAGACTCATTACATGCAAAGCAAGATAGTTCAAGCCGTGATTTGTTATAATTGTGATGATTATGGCTTACAGCTCATGAAAACCCCAAATCCACAATCTCAGAAAATTAGAATATTGTTTAAAGGTGCAATATTCTAGGCTCAAAGTGTCCCACTCTAATCAGCTAATTAAGCCATAACACCTGCAAAGGGTTCCTGAGCCTTTAAATGGTCTCTCAGTCTGGTTCAGTAGGAATCACAATCATGGGAAAGACTGCTGACCTGACAGTTGTGCAGAAAACCATCATTGACACCCTCCATAAGGAGGGAAAGCCTCAAAAGGTAATTGCAAAAGAAGTTGGATGTTCCCAAAGTGCTGTATCAAAGCACATTAATAGAAAGTTATGGAAGGGAAAAGTGTGGAATAAAAAGGTGCACAAGCAGCAGGGATGACCGCAGCCTGGAGAGGATTGTCAGGAAAAGGCCATTCAAAAGTGTTGGGGACTTTCACAAGAGCCACCACACACAGACGGATCCTGGACATGGGCTTCAAATGTCGTATTCCTCTTGTCAAGCCACTCCTGAACAACAAACAACGTCAGAAGCATCTTACCTGGGCTAAAGAAAAACAGACCTGGTTTGTTGCTCAGTGGTCCAAAGTCCTTTTTTCTGATGAGAGCAAATTTTGCATCTCATTTGGAAACCAAGGACCCAGAGTATGAAGGAAGAATGGCGAGGCACACACTGCAAGATGCTTGAAGTCTAGTGTGAAGTTTCCACAGTCTGTGCTGATTTGGGGAGCCATGTCATTTGCTGGTGTTGGTCCACTGTGCTTCATTAAGTCCAGGGTCAACACAGTCGTCTACCAGGAGATTTTGGAGCACTTCATGCTTCCTTCCGCAGACAAGCTCTATGGGGATGCTGACTTCATTTTCCAGCAGGACTTGGCATTGCCAAGAGAAAGATGAGAGACATGAGACCGAACAATGCAGAAGAGCTGAAGGCCGCTATTAAAGCATCCTGGTATTCCATTACACCTCAGCAGTGCCACAGGCTGATAGCTTCCATGCCATGCCGCATTGAGGCAGTAATTGCTGCAAAAGGGGCCCAAACCAAGTACTGAGTACATACAGTATGCATGCTTATACTTTTCAGAGGTCCGATATGGTTCTATGTACAATCCTTGTTTTATTGATTGCATGTAATATTCTAATTTTCTGAGATTGTGGATTTGGGGTTTTCATGAGCTGTAAGCCATAATCATCACAATTATGACAAATCACGACTTGAACTATCTTGCTTTGCATGTAATGAGTCTCATATATTAGTTTCACCTTTTAAGTTGCATTAGTGAAATAAATGAACTTTTGCACAAAATTCTAATTTTTCGAGTTTCACTTGTATGTAACATGGTTATCTAATAAGGGTATATTGCAAAGTTACTTTAAAATGCTAACTAAACATTTTATATTAAAATCTCAAAGTTTTTACTGTCCCTTTAACAACTATAGTCAATAGTCTTTTTAAATCTGTGACTAATAATAGTGCTATATTTTTAGGTTGACTCCTATTTCCTGTTGCTTTTTATTTCTCTCAAGATGTCTCTTAATCCCAATCATCCATCTTTCTCTTCCCACACAAAAAAAAAAATGTGGCTAGGATTTCCCAGACTGGCTTGTGCAGTTAGAAGTATCAGCATATTAGCATACCTGGGGCGCGATCCGATATCGATCACAGTTTGCGGTGCAAGCGAGGGAACCGGCGTCGCCCGCAGTTTCAGCTCGCAACTCGAGCCATCCCATATAGGTCGCCGTCAGATGCTAACGTGCCGTAAGTCTCACAAACCAGCGATGTCCAGAAATCTGCGTAAGTACAAATATCTGGCGTCGCCAGTGACTTGCGCCACGTTAGAAACTGCCGGCGCCTATAAAACCTGACTAAAGTTTAAAACACCCGCACTGTCTAACACGCCTCCCTAACATAGCCCGCACTGTCTAACACGCCTCCCTAACATAGCCCGCACTGTCTAACCCTCTATCCGCTATCCCCCCTCACTAGCCTAACAATAAAAATGCTATTAACCCCTAAACCGCCGCTCCTTTACCCCGCCGCCAGCTATATTATATCTATAACCCCCTAAAGTGAGCCCCTAACACCGCCGCCACCTATATTAAAATTATTAACCCCTAATGTAAGCCCCTTACACCGCCGCCATCTCTATTAAAATGATTAACCCCTAATTTAATCTACCTACCCCGCCGCCAGCTATATTATCTATATTAACCCTAAGTATATTATAGTTAATATAGGTATTACATTATATATATTAACTATATTAACCCTAATTATATTAGGGTTAATATAGTTAATATAGTTACTATAGTATTTATATTAACTATATTAACTCTATCTAACCCTAACTAAATTTATATTAAATTAATCTAATTCATTTATAAACTAAAATATTCCTATTTAAATCTAAATACTTACCTATAAAATAAACCCTAAGATAGCTACAATATAATTAATAATTACATTGTAGCTATGTTAGGGTTAATATTTATTTTACAGGTAAATTGTTAATTATTTTAACTAGGTATAATAGATATTAAATAGTTATTAACTATTTAATATCTACCTAGTTAAAATAATTACCCAATTACCTGTAAAATAAATCCTAACCTAAGTTACAAATACACCTACACTATCAATAAATTTAATAAACTACTAACATCTATCTAAAAATACAATTAAATTAACTAAACTAAATTACAAAAACAAACAAACACTAAATTACAAAAAATAAAAAAAAGATTACAAGATATTTAAGCTAATTACACCTATTCTAAGCCCCCTAATAAAATAATAAACCCCCAAAATAAAAAAAATTCCCTGCCCTATTCTAAATTCAACAAATTTCAAAGCTCTTTACCTTACCAGCCCTTAAAAGGGCCTTTTGTGGGGCATGCCCCAAAGAATTCAGCTCTTTTGCATACAAGAAATACAATACCCCCCCCCCATTACAACCCACCACCCACATACCCCTATTCTAAACCCACCCAAACCCCCCTTAAAAAAGCCTAACACTACCCCCCTGAAGATCTCCCTACCTTGTCTTCACCACACCGGGCCGAACTCCTGATCCGATCCGGGCGATGTCTTCCTCCAAGCGGCAAAGAAGAATTCTTCCTCCGGCGATGTCTTCCTCCAAGCGGCAAAGAAGAATTCTTCCTCCGGCGACGTCTTCCTCCAAGCGGCAGCAAAGTCTTCATTCTTCCGGCGGCATCTTCAATCTTCTTTCTTCGCTCCGCCGCCGCGGAGCATCCATCCCGGCCGACTGCTGAACTTGGAATGATGTACCTTTAAATGACGTCATCCAAGATGGCGTCCGCCGAATTCCGATTGGCTGATAGGATTCTATCAGCCAATCGGAATTAAGTTAAAAAAATCTGATTGGCTGATTGAATCAGCCAATCAGATTCAAGTTCAATCCGATTGGCTGATCCAATCAGCCAATCAGATTGAGCTCGCATTCTATTGGCTGTTCCGATCAGCCAATAGAATGCGAGCTCAATCTGATTGGCTGATTGGATCAGCCAATCGGATTGAACTTGAATCTGATTGGCTGATTCAATCAGCCAATCAGATTTTTTTAACTTAATTCCGATTGGCTGATAGAATCCTATCAGCCAATCGGAATTCGGCGGACGCCATCTTGGATGACGTCATTTAAAGGTACATCATTCCAAGTTCAGCAGTCGGCCGGGATGGATGCTCCGCGGCGGCGGAGCGAAGAAAGAAGATTGAAGATGCCGCCGAAAGAATGAAGACTTTGCTGCCGCTTGGAGGAAGACGTCGCCGGAGGAAGAATTCTTCTTTGCCGCTTGGAGGAAGACATCGCCGGAGGAAGAATTCTTCTTTGCCGCTTGGAGGAAGACATCGCCCGGATCGGATCAGGAGTTCGGCCCGGTGTGGTGAAGACAAGGTAGGGAGATCTTCAGGGGGGTAGTGTTAGGCTTTTTTAAGGGGGGTTTGGGTGGGTTTAGAATAGGGGTATGTGGGTGGTGGGTTGTAATGGGGGGGGGGGGGTATTGTATTTCTTGTATGCAAAAGAGCTTAATTCTTTGGGGCATGCCCCACAAAAGGCCCTTTTAAGGGCTGGTAAGGTAAAGAGCTTTGAAATTTGTTGAATTTAGAATAGGGCAGGGAATTTTTTTTATTTTGGGGGTTTATTATTTTATTAGGGGGCTTAGAATAGGTGTAATTAGCTTAAATATCTTGTAATCTTTTTTTTATTTTTTGTAATTTAGTGTTTGTTTTTTTTTGTAATTTAGTTTAGTTAATTTAATTGTATTTTTAGATAGATGTTAGTAGTTTATTAAATTTATTGATAGTGTAGGTGTATTTGTAACTTAGGTTAGGATTTATTTTACAGGTAATTGGGTAATTATTTTAACTAGGTAGATATTAAATAGTTAATAACTATTTAATATCTATTATACCTAGTTAAAATAATTAACAATTTACCTGTAAAATAAATATTAACCCTAACATAGCTACAATGTAATTATTAATTATATTGTAGCTATCTTAGGGTTTATTTTATAGGTAAGTATTTAGATTTAAATAGGAATATTTTAGTTTATAAATGAATTAGATTAATTTAATATAAATTTAGTTAGGGTAAGATAGAGTTAATATAGTTAATATAAATACTATAGTAACTATATTAACTATATTAACCCTAATATAATTAGGGTTAATATAGTTAATATATATAATGTAATACCTATATTAACTATAATATACTTAGGGTTAATATAGATAATATAGCTGGCGGCGGGGTAGGTAGATTAAATTAGGGGTTAATCATTTTAATAGAGATGGCGGCGGTGTAAGGGGCTTACATTAGGGGTTAATAATTTTTATATAGGTGGCGGCGGTGTAAGGGGTCAGATTAGGGGATAGATAAGGTAGATGGCGGCGGTTTTAGAGGCTCACAGTAGGGGGTTAGTTTATGTAGATGGCGGCGGGGTCCGGGAGCGGCGGTTTAGGGGGTAATAACTTTATTAGGGATTTCGGGGGGGGGGGGGGGGGATCGCGGTTGACAGGGAGATAGACATTGCGCATGCGTTAGGTGTTAGGTTTATTTTAGCAGATCGCGGTTGACAGGGAGATAGACATTGCGCATGCGTTAGGTGTTAGGTTTATTTTAGCAGATCGCGGTTGACAGGGAGATAGACATTGCGCATGCGTTAGGTGTTAGGTTTATTTTCTAGTTAGTTTAGGGAGTTACGGGGCTCCAATAGTCAGCGTAAGGCTTCTTACGGCTGCTTTTTGTGGCGAGGTTAAAATGGAGTAAGTTTTCTCCATTTTCGCCACGTAAGTCCTTACGCTGCATATTGGATACCAAACTGCGCGGGTTTGGTATACCTGCCTATGGCCCAAAAAACTGCGGGCGACGGCAGAAATATACGGGCGTAACTTCTAGGTTACGCCGTATATGTGATACCAAATTCGCGCAAATATTGGCGTCGCCGGCTTTTGCGGGCGACGCTTTATATCGGATCGACCCCCTGATCATTCATATGAGATCAAAAATACCTATTATATATCTACATTTTCACATTCTTGTTGGTCAATAGTTTATTTTTGTGCTGGCTGCAATATAGTGACTAATGTAAATAACTGGTAAGCTGATAA
Organism: Bombina bombina; assembly: GCF_027579735.1. NCBI lineage: Eukaryota > Metazoa > Chordata > Amphibia > Anura > Bombinatoridae > Bombina > Bombina bombina. The sequence goes on along the minus strand of NC_069503.1, from coordinate 667,160,270 downwards.
GACCACATTGTTGTTGACACAAGCAATTGATTTGCATGAAGCATTGCCACCATGGTGGCAAACTCACATTAAAGGGACAGTCTAGTATAAATTAAACTTTCATTATTCAGATAGGACTTTTAATTTTAATCAACTTTGCAATTTGCTTTTATCATCAAATTTGCTTTTTTCTCTTAGTATTCTTTCTTTAAACTAAACATAGGTAGGCTCATATGCTAATTTCTAAGCCTTTGAGGGCTGCCTCTTATCACAGGCTTTTTAAATCTCTTTTCAACACAAAGAGACAGAAAGTACACGTGGGCCATATAGATAACACTGTGTTCAGGTACAGGGGGTTATTTAAGATTTAGCACAACACAATGCTAAATGCAAGACAATAGATAATAAACAGTCACAGTCATGTGATCAGGGGGCTGGAAGAAGGTTCCTAGATACAAGGTAATCACAGAGGTAAAAAGTATATTCATATAACTGTGTTGGTTAAGCAAAACTGTGGAATAGGTAATAAAGGGATTATCTATATTTTAAAACAATAACAATTATATGGTAGACTGTCCCTTTAACCATCTGTAAGCTCTTTGGCATGTAAACCACAGCCTTAACTCTAGGCCTAACCCTAAAATTGCTGAAGCTCAGTTCCATGGGTGGGAAGATATGAGTATAGGGAAGGGAAGTAGGTTCAGTACTAGTTTGTGTAAGTATGTTGTTACAGAAAGAGTGAGTGATTTATTGTTATGTCTTCCAACAGAGGTGTTGATACAAAATACTATAATGGAATTGAAGAATGCTGGGGTTTTATGCATAATGTTATGTGTGAATTAAAGGGACAGTCTACTCCAATTTTTTTATTGTTTAAAAAGATAGAAAATCCCTTTTTTGCCCATTCCCCAGTTTTGTATAACCAAAATGATTATATTAATATACTTTTTACCTCTGTGATTACCTTGTATCTAAGCCTCTGCAGACTGTCCCCTAATCTCAGTGATGTTTACAAACTTGAATTTTAGCTAATTAGTGCTGACTCATGAATAACTCCATGGGAGGGAGCATACTGTTATATATATGTGGCACACACAAACTAGCATTGTCTAGCTGTGAAAAGCTATACAAATGCACTGAGATAAGAGGCTGTCTGTAGTGGCTTAGAAACAGGCAGAAATTTAGGGGTTTAAATGTTATAAAGTATATTAATATAACAATGTGGGTTGTGCAAATCTGGGGAATTGGTAGTAAATGTGTTATCCATCTTTTTAAAAAAATATAAAATATTGGAGTAGACTGTCCCTTTAAGCATACATTTCCAAAGTAAATTCGGCAGACTTGATTAGGTTTCTGGGGGTCGATCCGATATAAAGCGTCGCCCGCAAAAGCTGGCGACGCCAATATTTGCGCGGATTTGGTATCACATATACGGCGTAACCTAGAAGTTACGCCCGTATATTTCTGCCGTCGCCCGCAGTTTTTTGGGCCATAGGCAGGTATACCAAACCCGCGCAGTTTGGTATCCAATATGCAGCGTAAGGACTTACGTGGCGAAAATGGAGAAAACTTACTCCATTTTCACCTCGCCACAAAAAGCAGCCATAAGAAGCCTTACGCTGACTATTGGAGCCCCGTAACTCCCTAAACTAACTAGAAAATAAACCTAACACCTAACGCATGCGCAATGTCTATCTCCCTGTCAACCGCGATCTGCTAAAATAAACCTAACACCTAACGCATGCGCAATGTCTATCTCCCTGTCAACCGCGATCCCCCCCCCCCCCGAAATCCCTAATAAAGTTATTACCCCCTAAACCGCCGCTCCCGGACCCCGCCGCCATCTACATAAACTAACCCCCTACTGTGAGCCTCTAAAACCGCCGCCATCTACCTTATCTATCCCCTAATCTGACCCCTTACACCGCCGCCACCTATATAAAAATTATTAACCCCTAATGTAAGCCCCTTACACCGCCGCCATCTCTATTAAAATGATTAACCCCTAATTTAATCTACCTACCCCGCCGCCAGCTATATTATCTATATTAACCCTAAGTATATTATAGTTAATATAGGTATTACATTATATATATTAACTATATTAACCCCAATTATATTAGGGTTAATATAGTTAATATAGTTACTATAGTATTTATATTAACTATATTAACTCTATCTAACCCTAACTAAATTTAGATTAAATTAATCTAATTCATTTATAAACTAAAATATTCCTATTTAAATCTAAATACTTACCTATAAAATAAACCCTAAGATAGCTACAATATAATTAATAATTACATTGTAGCTATGTTAGGGTTAATATTTATTTTACAGGTAAATTGTTAATTATTTTAACTAGGTATAATAGATATTAAATAGTTATTAACTATTTAATATCTACCTAGTTAAAATAATTACCCAATTACCTGTAAAATAAATCCTAACCTAAGTTACAAATACACCTACACTATCAATAAATTTAATAAACTACTAACATCTATCTAAAAATACAATTAAATTAACTAAACTAAATTACAAAAACAAACAAACACTAAATTACAAAAAATAAAAAAAAGATTACAAGATATTTAAGCTAATTACACCTATTCTAAGCCCCCTAATAAAATAATAAACCCCCAAAATAAAAAAAATTCCCTGCCCTATTCTAAATTTAACAAATTTCAAAGCTCTTTACCTTACCAGCCCTTAAAAGGGCCTTTTGTGGGGCATGCCCCAAAGAATTCAGCTCTTTTGCATACAACAAATACAATACCCCCCCCCATTACAACCCACCACCCACATACCCCTATTCTAAACCCACCCAAACCCCCCTTAAAAAAGCCTAACACTACCCCCCTGAAGATCTCCCTACCTTGTCTTCACCACACCGGGCCGAACTCCTGATCCGATCCGGGCGATGTCTTCCTCCAAGCGGCAAAGAAGAATTCTTCCTCCGGCGACGTCTTCCTCCAAGCGGCAAAGAAGAATTCTTCCTCCGGCGACGTCTTCCTCCAAGCGGCAGCAAAGTCTTCATTCTTCCGGCGGAATCTTCAATCTTCTTTCTTCGCTCCGCCGCCGCGGAGCATCTATCCCGGCCGACTGCTGAACTTGGAATGAGGTACCTTTAAATGACGTCATCCAAGATGGCGTCCGCCGAATTCCGATTGGCTGATAGGATTCTATCAGCCAATCGGAATTAAGTTAAAAAAATCAGCCAATAGAATGCGAGCTCAATCTGATTGGCTGATTGGATCAGCCAATCGGATTGAACTTGAATCTGATTGGCTCATTCAATCAGCCAATCAGATTTTTTTAACTTAATTCCGATTGGCTGATAGAATCCTATCAGCCAATCAGAATTCGGCGGACGCCATCTTGGATGACGTCATTTAAAGGTACCTCATTCCAAGTTCAGCAGTCGGCCGGGATGGATGCTCCGCGGCGGCGGAGCGAAGAAAGAAGATTGAAGATTCCGCCGGAAGAATGAAGACTTTGCTGCCGCTTGGAGGAAGACGTCGCCGGAGGAAGAATTCTTCTTTGCCGCTTGGAGGAAGACGTTGCCGGAGGAAGAATTCTTCTTTGCCGCTTGGAGGAAGACATCGCCCGGATCGGATCAGGAGTTCGGCCCGGTGTGGTGAAGACAAGGTAGGGAGATCTTCAGGGGGGTAGTGTTAGGCTTTTTTAAGGGGGGTTTGGGTGGGTTTAGAATAGGGGTATGTGGGTGGTGGGTTGTAATGGGGGGGGGGGGTATTGTATTTCTTGTATGCAAAAGAGCTGAATTCTTTGGGGCATGCCCCACAAAAGGCCCTTTTAAGGGCTGGTAAGGTAAAGAGCTTTGAAATTTGTTAAATTTAGAATAGGGCAGGGAATTTTTTTTATTTTGGGGGTTTATTATTTTATTAGGGGGCTTAGAATAGGTGTAATTAGCTTAAATATCTTGTAATCTTTTTTTTATTTTTTGTAATTTAGTGTTTGTTTTTTTTTGTAATTTAGTTTAGTTAATTTAATTGTATTTTTAGATAGATGTTAGTAGTTTATTAAATTTATTGATAGTGTAGGTGTATTTGTAACTTAGGTTAGGATTTATTTTACAGGTAATTGGGTAATTATTTTAACTAGGTAGATATTAAATAGTTAATAACTATTTAATATCTATTATACCTAGTTAAAATAATTAACAATTTACCTGTAAAATAAATATTAACCCTAACATAGCTACAATGTAATTATTAATTATATTGTAGCTATCTTAGGGTTTATTTTATAGGTAAGTATTTAGATTTAAATAGGAATATTTTAGTTTATAAATGAATTAGATTAATTTAATCTAAATTTAGTTAGGGTTAGATAGAGTTAATATAGTTAATATAAATACTATAGTAACTATATTAACTATATTAACCCTAATATAATTAGGGTTAATATAGTTAATATATAATGTAATACCTATATTAACTATAATATACTTAGGGTTAATATAGATAACATAGCTGGCGGCGGGGTAGGTAGATTAAATTAGGGGTTAATCATTTTAATAGAGATGGCGGCGGTGTTAGGGGCTCACTTTAGGGGGTTATAGATATAATATAGCTGGCGGCGGGGTACGGGAGCGGCGGTTTAGGGGTTAATAGCTTTTTTATTGTTAGGCTAGTGAGGGGGGATAGCGGATAGAGGGTTAGACAGTGCGGGCTATGTTAGGGAGGCGTGTTAGACAGTGCGGGCTATGTTAGGGAGGCGTGTTAGACAGTGCGGGTGTTTTAAACTTTAGTCAGGTTTTATAGGCGCCGGCAGATTCTAACGTGGCGCAAGTCACTGGCGACGCCAGAAATTTGTACTTACGCAGATTTCTGGACATCGCTGGTTTGTGAGACTTACGGCACGTTAGCATCTGACGGCGACCTATATGGGATGGCTCGAGTTGCGAGCTGAAACTGCGGGCGATGCCGGTTCCCTCGCTTGCGCCGCAAACTGCGATCGATATCGGATCGCGCCCCAGGTTTTTATCTGCCATTAAAATCCATGTTTCTAACTCTAACTTTGCTGTTATATTGTTGCATTTGAAGAATAGATAACTAGAAGATTTAATTATCATATTACTTTGAATGTTGCTAAATACATATTTCCAGCAACTCTGTCCAAATATGTGGTGTGTTGAATTTTTGTAGACATACATTCTGGGGGCTGCATATAAATAGTGCCAAATGCCCACTCTCTATTTCAAACGTCCTAGCACAACAGAGCCACTATATATACTGTAGTAATACAGCACTTCAACAAATATACAAAGCCTCTCTACAAGTTTATAGCTAACAAACTTAAAGGGATATTTGAGTGCAAAAATGACATACTCTTATTCATTACAGCATATATTTTTTGCTCTGTCAGTGCTCCAGGCAAAGGAGTTAAAGTACCAATCAGAGATGAATTTGCTGCAGCTACCAATCTAAATATAGCTGTGATTGGCAGATTTTTCTCTTTGATTCTGTTGATTGGCTCACTGACTCTTTTCTGCTCATGACCATCAGTTTTCTACTTGAACTATGTATTTAAACCCTGAGTGGTGAGAAATGTGGGTAAAGGGGATAGAGCACATGTTTGGGTGGAATCGGGGTGCCAGGTGGGAGAGTAATCCCTACACTACAGCAAATATTACATTTACATGCTAACTGATTAACCACTTCACTGCTGGGTATTTTAGCAGTGTTATGTGCAAGTGCAACTAGTGGCCTTCTAATAACCAAAAAGCGATGGCAAAGCCATGCATGTCTGCTATTTCTGAACAAAAAGGATCCCAGAGAAGCTTTTACAACCATTTGTGTTATGACTACACAAGCATTATGTTAATCATTTCAGTGAGAAACCTAAAGTTTCTGAAAAAGTTAATTATTTTATATGAGAGCATTTGGAGGCAAAATAGTGGCAAGAAATATACCAAAATGGGCCTAGATCAATACCTTGTGCTGTCTATATATATATAATTTTGATAGGTAAATAAAAAAACAACAAGTCTCTATTTCTGTTTAAATGGAGTGATTGCAAAAATGCTAAAAAACCCCAGTATTTTGGTCATGCTTTTCTATTAAATTCCTGGTAGTGAAGGGGTTAAGTGTTGCAAATTTGTACTAATGTGGCCCCTGTTTCTTACCTTGAACATCTGCCATGTTTCAAAAAAAAGAATCTGCCTACAAAAAATAAAAATGCAGCACTACATTATACATATAGCTGTTTTGCTGGCATACCAAACGTTGAATGAGCCAGCATTACAATACACTCATTTTTCATTTCAGTGAAATGAAAACCCCATTTAAGGGGGCCAGTACATCTTCTTAAAGTCTAGATATGTGGCACAGAGGTTACATATTGTCAGAAATAATGTATAACCTGATGACTTGTGAAAGAATGCATCAGAGTATGCAGCGCTGAGTGACTTCCAGATTCGCTCAGAATTACTGTTATGTATGTGAGGTAATGAGCTACACTATCTTTTGAGTGAATAGACCCTGACGTAAGAGCCATTCATTACTCTAAAATCCTTCCTAACCTGGAACTTCAGCTACAATAGAGGTGTACTTAAATAAATAGCTTTTCTTTCTATTGTTGTAAATGGATCTCCAGTGACAAAATGTGTGAAGGATTATGATATCAACAGCATTGTGAACTATCTATTTTTCTCTAGAATTTTGTATTATATGGCTCAGTGATTTTTGATCAATAACAGTAGTTGGGACAGATAATTATCTTAAAAAATATCCACTGAGGATGACAAAGTAGCCAATATTTTTATCTTGTACAGAGATTTGGGATATTGAGTTCTCTGTTTACTTGGAAGTGTTATTTACAATGGCTAAATTAAAAAGAAAAATCAACTTCTGTGTTTCATTAAAATAAAATCACGGCATAAAACTAAACAGGAGCATTTCTGTTTGTGTATTTTTGTAATGGTTCTTTACATTCATTGAAGACAGAACTATAAAAACTGCATTTATATGTGTCTTATATTTTTAAGTATTACGGGGAAAAATGTAACATGATAATAAGCAAAATAAATAAATAAACAAATTAATATATAAAAACAATGATTGAATAATTTTGCTCACATTTTTTTATTGCAGTAAATAGAAATTTTGTGATCCTTCCTTTCTGTAATGCATTCTGGGTAATAGTGTATCATACTCTGATTGTAACTCTAATGTCAGCCCCATCTCCCTTTGTTCACAGTTTTTTAAAATTTATTGTCATAATCCCATGTAGGTATAGAAATTTCCACTAGTCCCATAGTCCTGAACTTTTAAGTAATTGCAGTGGACCAGTCAGAAATAAGGCTTTTTCTTTATTTAAAATGACATGTTAGAGGAATAATAAAACTATTGCCTAGATTGCGAGTTTTGTGGTATAGAGTGTGCGAAACGAATGCAACAAAAGTTGCGTTATTTCACCCTCCATAGCACTGCCATTGCAAGTTTCTGAAAAGCCTCCTTGTGCGAGCGATATGGTGGTGATAAGTTCCATACCGCACAAAAGCCAAGGGCTGCTTTGATGTGCTCGTGCACGCTTTCCCCATAGACATCAATGGGGATAAGGTGTTAAAAAAAAAACTAACAACTGATGTGCGGAATGGTGATCGCTATAACGCAACCCCATTGATGTCTATGGGGAAAAGAAAGTTACGTTTAAACCTAACATAGACCCAGAGTCTAAATACCCCTAATCTGCTGCCCCCGACATTGCCGACACTGAAATAAAGTTATTAACCCCTAATCTGCCGCTCCCAACATCGTCAACACTAATAAAAGTTATTAACCCCTATTCTGCCGCTCCCCGACATCGCCGACACCTAAATAACGTTATTAACCCCTAATCTGCCGCTCCCGACATCACCACCACTAATAAAAGCTATTAACCCCTATTCCGCCACTCCCAGACATCTCCGCCACTAGTAAAAGTTATTAACCACTAAACCTCTGGCCTCCCACATCACCAACACTAAATAAACCTATTAACCCCTAAACCGCCAGCCCCCACAACGCAAAAAATAAATTAAACTGTTAACCCCTAAACCTAACAACCCCCTAACTTTATATTAAAATTATATTATCCCTATCTTAAAATAAATAAAAACTTTCCTGTGAAATTAAAAAAAACCTAAGTTTAAACTAACAATTAACCTAGCATAACTATTATACTAAACTATTATACTAAAATTAAAATAACTACCAATTAAAAAAAACTAAATTACACATTAAAAAAAACTAACACTATTAAAACAATTTAAGTCTAAAATTACAAAAAATAAAAAATACTAAATTACGAAAAATAACAAATTATCAAAAATAAAAACAATTACATCTAATCTAATAGCCCTATAAAAATAAAAAAGCCCCCCCAAAATAAAAACACCCCCTAGCCTACAACAAACTACCAATAGCCCTTAAAAAAAACCTTTTGTAGGGCATTGACCTAAAGAAATCAGCTCTTTTACCTTGGAAAAAATACAATGACCCCCCCAACAGTAAAACCCACCACCCAACCAACCCCCCAAAATAAAAACCTAACTCTAACAAAAAACTAAGCTACCCATTGCCCTGAAAAAGGCATTTGTATGGGCATTGCCCTTAAAAGGGCATTCAGCTCTTTTACATTGCCCTGAAAAGGGCATTCAGCTCTTTTAAAATAGCCCAAACCCTAATCTAAACAAAACCCCACCAAGAAAGTAAAAAAAAACCTAACACTAACCCCCGAAGATCCACTTACAGTTTCTGAAGTCCGGACATCCATTCTCATCCAGGCGGCGAGAAATCTTCATCCAGGCGGCATCTTCTATCTTCATCCAGGCAGCACCTTCTATCTTCATCCCTGTGCCGTCTTCTATCTTAATCATGCAGGCATGGAGCGGATCCATCCTTGAAGACATCCAACGCGGAACGTCCTCTTCATACGGTCACCACCGTACACTGGATATTCAATGCAAGGGAGCCTTTTCAAAATGGTGTCCCTTGCATTCCTATTGGCTTATTTGATTCTTGAAATTCAAATCAGCCAATAAGATGAGAGCTACTGAAATCCTATTGGCTGTTCAAATCAGCCAATAGGATGAGAGCTACTGAAATTCTATTGGCTCATTTGAATAGCCAATAGAATTTCATTAGCTCTTATCCTATTGGCTATTTTGAATTTCAAGAATCAAATCAGCCAATAGGAATGTAAGGGACGCCATTTTGAAAAGGCTCCCTTGCATTGAAGATCCAGTGTACGGTGGTGACCGTATGAAGAGGGTGCTCCGCGCTGGATGTCTTCAAGGATGGATCCGCTCCGCGCCAGCGGGATGAATATAGAAGACGCCCCCTGGATGAAGATAGAAGATGCCGCCTGGATGAAGACTTCTCGCCGCCTGGATGAGGATGGATGTCCGGACTTCAGAAACTGTGAGTGGATCTTCGGGGGTTATTATTAGGGTTTTTTTTAACTTTTTTGGGGTGTTTTTTTTTTTAGATGAAGGTTTAGGCTTTCTTAAAAGAGCTGAATGCCCTTTTCAGGGCAATGTAAAAAATCTGAATGCCCTTATAAGGGCGATGCCCATACAAATGCCCTTTTCAGGGCAATGGGTAGCTTAGGTTTTTGTTAGAGTTAGGTTTTTTATTTTGGGGGGTTGGTTGGGTGGTGGGTTTTACTGTTGGGGGGTCTTTGTATTTTTTTTAAGGAAAAATAGCTGATTTCTTTAGGGCAATGCTCTACAAAAGGCCCTTTTAAGGGCTATTGGTAGTTTATTGTAGGCTAGGGGGTGTTTTTATTTTGGGGGCTTTTTATTTTTATAGGGCTATTAGATTAGGTGTAATTGTTTTTATTTTTGATATTTCGTTTGTTATTTTTCGTAATTTAGTATTTTTTTATTTTTTGTAATTTTAGACAAATTGTTATAGTAGTGTTAGTTTTTTTTATAGTGTTATTTAGTTGTTTTAATTAATAGTTAATTTAATTTTAGTATAGTAGTTTAGTATAATAGTTATGTTAGGTTAATTGTTAGTTTAAACTTATGTTTTTTTTAATTTCACAGGTAAGTTTTTATTTATTTTAAGATAGGGATATTGTAATTTTAATTTAAAGTTAGGGGGAGATAGGTTTAGGGGTTAATAGTTTAATTTATTAGTGGCGATGTCGGGGGCTGGCGGTTTAGGGGTTAATAGGTTTATTTAGTAGTGGTAATGTGGGGGCTGGCCCTTTAGGGGTTAATAGGTTTAGTTAGTAGTGGCGGTGTCAGGGACCGGTGGAATAGGGGTTAATAACTTTATAATAGTGGCGGGGATGTGGGCTGGCGGCAGATTAGGGGTTAATAAGTTTTAAATATTGTTTGCGATGCGGGAGGGCCTAGGTTTAGGGGTTAAGTTTATGGGTGTTAGTGTACTTTATAACAGTTTAGTTATGAGTTTTGTGAAACATATTTGTTGCGCAAAACCCATAATTGCAGCTTTCAGATGGCGGTATGGCTCATGCCGGTATAGGTTATAATGCAAGCATTTTAGCCTCACCGCACAACTTGTAACACTGGCGCTATGGAAATCCCGCTATGTGACATTGCGTTACAGGCTAGAATGCTTGTGGTATAGCTATACCGACAAGACTCGAAATGGCTGCATTACTGTTTTTACTCTGAAATTACCATTTTTTCAGCGTTAAAACCGTAACACAAAACTCGTAATCTAGACGTTAGTGTTTTAACCCTGGCAAATTATGTTCCCAAATAGGAACTTCACCCTCCCATCAGGAACTGTAATGTGTTGCTACACCTGAGCTATTCATAGACAGTAAGAAGTGGAATGTGCACGTAGTTGCAAATCACTAACCATGTCCAACAGTGCACCTGTTTTGGAAGCTTAGATATGTGTTTAACCTCTCTGCATGCATTAGTTTAACCCTTTTGCTGCTAAGCCTTTTTTCATTCCAGTGCTGAGCCAATTATTAGCTTTTTTGCTACCTACATTTAAACCTTATTGTAAGTCAAATATCAGTGAGTAACCCACACAAATGATATATTGTTTTTTCAGCAGACCCAGCAGATTCATAATATGCTATTATTATATTTGTAATTCATGGCATGTGAGATAGCTGCGGCATAAACTGTAAATACAAAAGTATAATTTGTGCATAGATTTTAGCAAATAATTTTGAAAATGGAACAGTGACCTCTGATGCCATCAACTAGGCCACCAACGATCCCCGGCCTGTAGTGCAGAGGATCTCTGAAAACAGCATTTGATCAGCAATCCCCCTGCATGGTGAAAAGGGCTCATCATGCGCCAACAGGTTGTGATGTACACAATGAGTATAGCTCGTCATGCGCATCAAAGCGGTTAATATAAGGAAATGTTCTAGAGCATTTTATTATTGCATTAAAGGGACAGTTCACCCAAAAACTTTCTCCCCTTTAAATTATTCCCAATGATCCTTTTTACCTGCTAGAGTGTATTAAATTGGTTGCAAGTAGCTCCTTTACTCCTATTTCAGCATTTGAAATAGCTGATTTAGCTTCTGGTTTCCCAACCTATACTGAAAGTTTTGATACTGGCGTATACGCTATTGAATAGCCTAAGTAAACACAGCTGGCAGAATAGATTACACCCTCAGTGGGGGGCATGATAGTTAAGTAATACAATGATCAGTTTCCATTGTTCTCTCTAAGTATTGAGGTTTGGTTTTCTAGACAAATATAAGATAAGGAAGCAAGTCTGTGTACATAAAAGTGATAACATAATGAGATCTGATATTACCTGAAGCTCAACCCATTGTAATAGGCTGTGGTTTCAAAGCACAAAACCAGTTACTTCAGATACACAAATAAATCCGAAAATGCAATTTCTCAGATATTTTATACTCTGCAGTTGGTATAACAAGTCATTTAAAATACATTTATGGAAAAACAATTTTACAGTGTACTCTCCCTTTAACATGTCCTTTTGAGTGAACTAGCAATCGGCTAGATTATGAGTTTGGCGTTAGCCTTAAAAAGCATCGTTAAGGGGTCCTAACGCTGCTTTTTAACGCCCGCTGGTATTACAAGTTTGGCAGGTACAGGTGTACCGCTCACTTTTCTTCCGCGACTTTTCCATACCGCAAATCCCCTTACGTCAATTGCGTATCCTATCTTTTTATTGGGATTTTCCTAACGCTGGTATTACAAGTCTTGGAAGAAGTGAGTGGTACAGCCTCTACCTCCAAGACTTCTACTGCATATAAAAGTCAGTAGTTAAGAGTTTTATGGGCTAACGCCGGAACATAAAGCTCTAAACTAAAGTGCTAAAAAGTACACTAACACCCATAAACTACCTATTAACCCCTAAACCGAGGTCCCCCCACATCACAAACACTATAATAAAATTATTTAACCCCTAATCTGCTGACCGGACATCGCCGCCGCCTACATTATACCTATGAACCCCTAATCTGCTGCCCCTAGCATCGCTGACACCTACATTATATTTATTAACCCCTAATCTGCTGCCCCCAACATTGCCATCACCTAACTACAATTATTAACCCCTAATCTGCCGACCGGACATTGCCGCCACTATAATAAATGTATTTAACCCCTAAACCGCCGCACTCCTGCCTCGCAAACACTATAAAATTTGTTATTAACCCCTAATCTGCTGTCCCTAACATCGCCGCCACCTACCTACAATTATTAACCCCTAATCTGCCGCCCCAACGTCGCCACTACTATATTAAATGTATTAACCCCTAAACCTAAGTCTAACCCTAACCCTAACACCCCCCTAACTTAAATCTATTTTTAATAAATCTAAATAAAATTACTATAATTAAATAAATTATTCCTATTTAAAACTAAATACTTACCTATAAAATAAACCCTAATATAGCTACAATATAACTAATAGTTACATTGTAGCTATTTTAGGATTTATTTTTATTTTACAGGCAACTTTTTATTTATTTTAACTAGGCACAATAGTTATTAAATAGTTATTAACTATTTAATAACTACCTAGCTAAAATAAATACAAAAGTACCTGTAAAATAAACCCTAACCTAAGTTACAATTACACCTAACACTACTCTATAATTAAATTAATTACCTAAACTACCTACAATTAAATACAATTAAATTAAATAATCTAAATTACGAAAAAAACATTAAATTACAGAAAATAAAAAATTACAATATTTTAAACTAGTTACACCTAATCTAATCCCCCTAATACAATAAAAAAGCCCCCCAAAATAATAAAATTTCCTACCCTACACTAAATTACAAACAGCCCTTAAAAGGGCCTTTTGCGCGGCATTGCCCCAAAGTAATCAGCTCTTTTACCAGCCCTTAAAAGGGCTTTTTGCAGGGCATTGCCCCAAAGTAATCAGCTCTTTTACCTGTAAAAAAAAGAAATACAATACCCCCCAACATTACAACCCACCATCCACCACACATCCAGACCGGCAGAAGTCTTCATCCTATCCGGGCAGAAGAGGACATCCGAACCGGCAGACATCTTCATCCAAGCTCAATCCGATTGGCTGATTGGATCAGCCAATGGAATGCGAGGTCAATTCTTTTGGCTGATCCAATCAGCCAATCAGATTGAACTTCAATCCGATTGGCTGATTAAATGTCCCTACCCTAAACTAAATCGGATTTTCCTACCTTAATTCCGATTGGCTGATAGAATCCTATCAGCCAATCGGAATTCGAGGGACGCCATCTTGGATGACATCATTTAAAGGACCAGCCATTCGTCGGGTAGTCGTCAGCCTAGAAGGATGTTCCGTGCCGGAGGTCTTCAAGATGGAGCTGTTCCTCGTCGGATGGATGAAGATAGAAGATGCCGCTTGGATGAAGATGTCTGCCGGTCCGGATGTCCTCTTCTCCCCAGATAGGATGAAGACTTCTGCCGGTCCGGATGTCCTCTTCTGCCCCATCGGATGACAACTGGTGCCCAGCTGGGTGAAGACGGCTCAAGGTAGGGTGATCTTCAATGGGGTAGTGTTAGGTTTTTTTAAGGGGGGATCGGGTGGGTTTTAGAATAGGGGTGTGTGGGTGGTGGGTTGTAATGTTGGGGGGTATTGTATTTCTTTTTTTACAGGTAAAAAAGCTGATTACTTTGGGGCAATGCCCCGCAAAAAGCCCTTTTAAGGGCTGGTAAAAGAGCTGATTACTTTGGGACAATGCCCTGCAAAAGGCCCTTTTAAGGGCTATTTGTAATTTAGTGTAGGGTAGGGAATTTTATTATTTTGGGGGGCTTTTTTATTTTATTAGGGGGATTAGATTAGGTGTAATTAGTTTAAAATATTGTAATTTCTTTTTTATTTTCTGTAATTTAGTGTGTTTTTTTTCTTTGTAATTTAGTTTATTTAATTTAATTGTAGGTAGTTTAGATAATTAGTTTAATTATAGAGTAGTGTTAGGTGTAATTGTAACTTAGGTTAGGGTTTATTTTACAGGTACTTTGTATTTATTGTATCTAGGTAGTTATTAAATAGTTAATAACTATTTAATAACTATTGTGCCTAGTTAAAATAAATAAAAAGTTGCCTGTAAAATAAAAATAAATCCTAAAATAGCTACAATGTAACTATTAGTTATATTGTAGCTATATTAGGGTTTATTTTATAGGTAAGTATTTAGTTTTAAATAGGAATAATTTATTTAATTATAGTAATTTTATTTAGATTTATTAAAAATAGATTTAAGTTAGGGGGGTGTTAGGGTTAGGGTTAGACTTAGGTTTAGGGGTTAATACATTTAATATAGTAGTGGCGACGTTGGGGGCGGCAGATTAGGGGTTAATAATTGTAGGTAGGTCGCGGTGATGTTAGGGACGGCAGACTAGGGGTTAATAACAAATTTTATAGTGTTTGCGAGGCGGGAGTGCGGCGGTTTAGGGGTTAATACATTTATTATAATGGCGGCGCTGTCCGGTCGGCAGATTAGGGGTTAATAATTGTAGTTAGGTGGCGGTGACATTGGGGACGGAAGATTAGGGGTTAATAAATGTCGGCGATGTTAGGGGCAGCAGATTAGGGGTTCATAGGTATAATGTAGGTGGCGGCGGTGTCTGGAGCGGCAGATTAGGGGTTAATAATATAATGCAGGTGGGAGGATGTCAGTGGCGACAGATTAGAGGTTAATAAGTATAAGGTTAGGGGTGTTTAGACTTGGGGTTCATGTTAGGGTGTTAGGTGTAGACTTAGAAAGTATTTTCCCATAGGAAACAATGGGGCTGCTTTAGGAGCTGAAGGCTGCTTTTTTGCAGGTGTTAGTTTTTTTTTCAGCCATCTCAGTCCCATTGTTTCCTATGGGGAGATCGTGCACGAGCACGTTTTAGCCAGTTTAACGCTACCGTAAGCAACGCTGGTATTACAGTGAGAAGTGGCGCTAAATTTGCTCAACGCTCACTTTTCTGAGGCTAACGCAGCCATTCAGAAAACTTGTAATACCAGCGTTGTTTAAAGTGAGCGCTGGAAAAAAAAAGGCTAGTTTGCAACGCAAGTTTTTACCGACAAAACTCGTAATCTAGCCGAATGTTTCTTCCCCCATATTTTCCCATCCCTGGTCTAATATATAATAAATTCATGTGTAGTGCTGCATAAAATGTTAGCTTTATATTATTATTATTATTATTAATAATAATAATAATAATAATAATAATACAAATAAATGTACTTGAATACAACACACACCTTAACATCAATGAAAAAATGAAACATTGTATGAGTGCAGTAGTGAGTAATGAGCGAATGACATGAAAATGATCTGCTACAAGATCTCGCTGCCTTCTGCTGCACAAATGCCTTTAGGGGCAGGTGAGAGCACAAATCTGTTATTTTAGCCCTCTCTTATGTTTCCAAGTCTGGAGACCACAACGTGTCACGCATTGTATTCATGGCAATTTTATGGTAATTTTTTTTTTTTCTATTAGTAAGCTAGAATTTATATGCCTGAAAATGCAGTAATTACACTGCAGATTGTAGTTGTCATTAGGTAGCTAGCAGCAATCACTCCTCTCCAATCTGTCTTCACTATCATCTTCTCAAGTTTCTTTTAATGCATTGACGCTGCCCCATAAAACACTGACATCTGCCGAGGATACAAAGGGATTAATATAAATATTGTAACAGATTCTGCCATTTTCTCCTGACACTCATGAGAAACAGGTAAAAGTATCTTTGACCTTTTTTTCCCTTATCATTCCCCCACCACAATGTGCAGGAAGCATCAAAAGAATCACCACAAAGCTTCTAATATATCTTGGGAAAAAAAAAAAAGACCATAAATGCAGACATGATACACTCAAACCATATGCTAAACATTTTGTTATAACGTTGCTTTAGGATATTTACTTAAATGGGAATTATTTAAACAATATTATGGGGGAAATGTAATAATAACCATATTTAAAAAATGTATTGTGATTACAAATTAATTTTATGTGATTCTATTTTCTCCTGTAGGGGTATGAAAAAAAAAAACTAAAAAAAGTCACACCTAGCCATGGAATAATATGCAATACAGATATATAGTAAAAATAGAATGAATACAGTGAATTAGCCTGGATCTCTTTTTTTTAACATAATGATTCATCATACATTACTCTTTTGACTAAATATATCCTCTGCTCTCCATGCTTTTTTTTTTATTATTTCTCTGAACTAAAAGAACTGAGGAAAGCAACTGTTTCTATAATAACAACAAGGAGTATCATTTCACCAGCTTCTATTTGCATAAAACCTCTGTTAACATTTTTAATATTGAACGCTAACCACGAAGAGCAAGGAAAATACATTTTCAGCATTACACATATTGCTAATAATAGTAATAACTAATAGTACACAACACATTGTTTTGGCCACATAACCATTACAATTAGTTTGTTAAATTTGTTAGATTACATTGTTGTAGGATTTTATACTGAAGTGTAAGACATATTGATACTTCTCTGTATAGCGCTGTACACTTCAGACAGATAGCAAGCTAATAGGAAGGACATGGTTGTCAGACTTACACAATAGCTGTAAAATGAAGTATATGCTTTGGCCAGCAATAACATATGCTATGCACCAGCAAATGTATCTTTATCAGTTATAGACTTTACATTTAACATCTAAAGTTTTTTTTTCCTTCAATAAAAACAGAAAAGCTAATAAAGGCACTTTCAATTGTATATAGTGTAATATGATATAATATAATATACATTCTCCTGGTCATTTCAAATGAATGCTGTATATTTTATTCACAGTTACATTTTACAAAAATAGTTATTATTACTATTTTGTATTATGGATCTGTGAATAAAATACACAGGGCTAGATTACAAGTGGAGTGCTATTTTGTGTTCTCGCTATAGCGGGTTGTGCTGATACTACAAGTTGAAAGTAAACTTTATTTTCTCTAGCGGTAACCTGACTAATGCAAACATCTGGGGTGCGATCCGATATACGGGGCAGGTTTTGGCGCAAGCGTGGAAACCTGCGCCGCCCGTAGTTTCAGCTCGCAACTCGAGCTATCACATATATACGGCGCCGTCAGATGCTAAAGTGCCGTAAACTAGCGATGTCCAGAAATCTGTGTAAGTACAAATTTCTGGAGTCGCCAGTGACTTAGGGCACTTTAGAAACTGCCGTCGCATAAAAAAACTGACTAAGTTATAAAATCACCCGTACTGTCTAACACACCTCCCAAACATAGCCCGACACGTATACCCCTCTATCCGCAATCCCCCCTCTCACTCCTAATAATAAATATATTAACCCCTAAACCACC
This sequence comes from Bombina bombina, assembly GCF_027579735.1. Lineage (NCBI taxonomy): Eukaryota > Metazoa > Chordata > Amphibia > Anura > Bombinatoridae > Bombina > Bombina bombina. Next base: position 667,142,518 of record NC_069503.1, on the reverse strand, counting down.
GTTCCAGGACCCCGCCGCCACCTATATTATATGTATTACCCCCTAATCTGACCCCCCTACACCGCCGCTAGCTACATTAAATGTTTTACCCCCTAATGTGAGCCCCCTACCCCGCCACCACCTACATTAACTATATTACCCCCTAACATGATCCCCCTACACCACCGCCACCTATTTAAACTATATTAACCCCTAATGTGATCCCCCTACACCGCCGCCACCTATTTAAACTATATTAACCCCTAATGTGATCCCCCTACACCGCCGCCATCTATTTAAACTATATTAACCCCTAATGTGATCCCCCTACACCGCCGCCACCTATTTAAACTATATTACCCCCTAATATGATCCCCCTACACCGCCGCCACCTATTTAAATTATTAACCCCTAATCTAATCCCCCTACACCGCCGCCACCTATAATAAATGTATTACCCCCTAAAATACTAAAATGTCCCTACCCTAAACTAAATTAAAAATAGCCCTGAAAAGGGCTTTTTGCGTGACATTGCCCCAAAGTAACCAGTTCTTTTACCAGCCCTTAAAAGGGCTTTTTGCGAGGCATTGTCACAAAGTAATCCGCTCTTTTGCCTGTAATCTAATCCCCCTATACCGCCGCCACCTATATTAAATTTATTAACCCCTAAAGTACTAAAATTTCCCTACCACTAAACCTAAGTCTAACCCTACAAATAGCCCCGAAAAGGGCCTTTTGCGTGACATTGCCCCAAAGTAACCAGCTGTCAGGGTTCCAGGAATCAGACGAGAAGTGCAAAAATAATCACACCTTTATTAATAGCAAAAAAATTATAAAATGTCCACAAGTCAAATAACAAGCCAGGACGAGCCGAGTCAGGAGCCAAAGCGAATAGTCAGACAAGCCGGAATCAGGAACAAGCCAGGGATCAGGAACCAGGAAGGACGTCAGGCAGCCAGGTAATACACAGGAACTCTTACAAACAGGTCTCAGACAACGCAAAGGCAAAGCATACTGAACAGAGGCCCTTTATATACTAAATGATGACATCACAATTCTGAGACTGCATCCTGTCTCACATGGATGATGCACAACAGTCTGGCCATAAAAGGAAGTGCAGGAAGTGAGCAGCATCCCCCACAATGCACTTGCGTTAAGAGAGGTGAGTATAATGGCTGCCAGCAGCACATGGCAAACACAACAGGGAAAAACCCTGACAGTACCCTCCCCTCAACGACACCTCCCCCGCGGGAGGACAAAAGGCTTATTGGGGAAACGGGCATGGAAGGCATGGAGAAGGGTTGGAGCATGAACATCAGAGGAGGGAACCCAAGAATGCTCCTCTGGACCGTAGCCCCTCCAGTGAATCAAATACTGTACACGGCCCTTGGACATACGAGAGTCAATAATGCTGCTGACCTCATACTCCTCATGGTTGTCAACAAAGATAGGACGGGGACAAGGCAACACAGTGGTAAACCAATTACAAACCAATGGTTTCAAGAGGGAGACATGAAAAACATTGGAGTTGCGCATAGCAGGAGGAAGGTCAAGAGCGTAGGCCACAGGATTAACCCGTCGGAGTATTCAAAAAGGACCAACATAACGGGGAGCCAATTTATTGTGAGGCACACGAAGGTTCAAGTTGCGGGAGGACAGCCAAACTCTCTCACCAACCTGGTAGGAAGGTGCGGGCAGACGCCTACGATCAGCGTGGAACTTTTGGCACCGCATAGAACGATGAAGGCAATCCTGAATCTGCACCCACGTGGAACGGAGTTGCCAGAGATGCTCCTCCAAAGCCGGAATACCCTGAGACATGAATGAATCGGGCAACAAGGATGGTTGAAACCCATAATTCGCAATGAACGGGGATAATTTGGAGGAAGCATTAATAGCACTATTACAAGCAAACTCTGCTCAAGGTAACAGTTCAGACCAATTATTGTGGTGATCTGAGGCATAGCAATGGAGGAACTGTTCCAGAGCTTGATTAGACCGTTCCGCAGCCCCATTAGATTGAGGGTGATATGCCGAGGTGAAGGAAAGCTGGATCCCCATTTGAGCACAAAAGGAATGCCAAAATCTGGAGACAAACTGGCTACCCTGGTCCGACACTATCTCCTTGGGTAACCCATGTAAATGGAAGACCTCCCAGGCAAAATTTGAAGCAAGCTCCTGAGCGGTAGGCAGCTTCATCAAGGGAATGCAATGTGACATTTTAGAAAAACGGTCAATCACCATAAGGATAACAGTATTGCCATTGGAAACAGGGAGCTCGACAATGAAGTCCATGGAAAGATGTGTCCAAGGACGCTCACCATTATCAATAGGTTGAAGAAGACCCACAGGAAGACGTCGAGGAGTCTTATTCTGTGCACAAACTGAGCAGGAGGCAACATACGCAGCAACATCAGAACGAAGACCTGGCCACCAGAATTGTCGAGTGACAAACCAAATCATTTGGTTCTTGCCTGGGTGACCTGCGGCTTTAGGATAGTGGTAAGTGTGCAAAAGTTTAGTTAGAAGATTCTCAGGAACAAAACACCACTAGGTTTCTCAGGCGGTGCATTGGTTTGTGCAGCCAGGATCTCCTCCCCCAAGGGAGAAGTCAAATTAGTACGTATGGTAGCCAAAATATGGTCAGGAGGTATAACACGAGTAGGTACAGACTCCTCCTTGGACAGAGGCGAAAATTGTCGAGAGAGGGCATCAGTCCTAACATTCTTACTACCAGGCAGGTAGGAGACCACATAATTAAATCGAGACAAAAATAGCGCCCATCTGGCCTGTCGGGGCGACAAACGTATTGCTTCAGATAGATAAGTTAAATTCTTGTGGTCAGTAAGAATGAGCACTGGCACGCTAGTACCCTCGAGAAGATGCCTCCATTCCTTGAGTGCCAAAATTATGGCCAGTAATTCCCTGTCGCCAATTTCATAATTGCACTCCGCTGGAGACAATTTCTTAGAGAAGAAACCACACGGATGCAAGGAACCGTCAGGCGTAGGACATTGAGACAAGAGGGCACCTACTCCAGTCTCAGACGCATCGACCTCAAGAACGAAAGGCAGGGCAGGGTTAGGATGAGCCAGAACTGGAGCGGCAGCAAATGCAGTCTTAAGACTATCAAAGGCCTCCATGGCAGTAGGTGACCAATGGAGTGGATCATTCTCTTTACAGGTCATGTCTGTGATAGGTTTGACCATGGAAGAAAAGTTTTTAATAAACTTTCTATAGTAATTGGCGAACCCCAAAAAACGTTGAATAGACCGAAGACCAACTGGGCGAGGCCACTGCAGAACTGTAGATAACTTGTCAGGAATCGGATCCATGGAGAACCCTGCAATGGAGATAACAAAACCTAGGAAGGTTACTTGAGTCTGATGGAACTCACATTTCTCAAGTTTACAAAACAGGCCGTTCTCACGTAGTCTCTGAAGAACCCGTGTAACATTAGAATGATGAGCCTCAAGTGTGGGTGAGTATATGAGGATGTCTTCTAAGTACACCACAACACACTGTTGCAACATATCTCGTAGGACATCATTAATAAATTCCTGAAAAACAGCAGGAGCATTACATAGGCCAAAGGGCATTACAAGATACTCATAATGCCCGCTCCTGGTGTTAAATGCTGTTTTCCATTGGTGAATCGTGACCCTCCTTAATCCTAACGAGATTGTACGCTCCTCTCAAATCAAGTTTAGTAAAGACCGTAGCTCCCTTGAGGCGGTCAAAGAGATCCGTAATGAGCGGAATAGGGTAAGCATTCTTAATGGTAAGACGATTAAGACCCCTATAATCGATACATGGTCTTAACTCGCCACCCTTTTTCTTCACAAAGAAGAAGCCAGCCCCTGCAGGAGAGCAGGATTTGCAGATGATACCCCGCGACAGAGCATCAGCAACATACTCCTCCATAGCACAATTCTCTGCAACAGACAGAGGGTACACCCGGCCCCAAGGAGGAATGGCTCCGGGTTGCAGGTCTATGGCACAATCGTAAGACCGGTGAGGAGGCAACGTACCGGCACGCACCTTGTCAAACACGTCTCGGAACTCTCGGTACTCCTCTGGCAATTGAGATACCAAAGAAGTGCACAAGACTTTAACTGGTTTCTGAAGACAAGTGGAAATACATTGCGGGGACCACAACAAAATTTCTAACCTGCGCCAGTCGAGACTGGGATTGTGCTTTTGGAGCCATGGATAACCCAGAACAACTGGAAAATGCGGAGAGTTTATCACCTGGAACTGGAGGGTTTCAAAATGGAGAGCCCCAACAGCCATGGACAACGGAGCAGTTTCGTGAGTAACGAGTGCGGGCTGAAGGGGCCTGCCATCAATGGCCTCAATAGCAAGCGGAATGGACCGAGGCAAAACAGGAATGGAGTGCTTCGATACAAAAGCACTGTCAATGAAATAGCCAGCAGCACCGGAGTCAACAGGAGCCTGAGTGACTATGGAGGGGTCCACCCAGGGAAGGACAACCATGACCAAAGGTTTTTCCTTAAGTGGTTCTGGGGACAAGGATAAACCACCCAAGGTCTGCCCCCGACAGGACCTTAGGTGTGAGCATTTCCCGGCCGTGTAGGACAAGACTTCAAAAGGTGGCCCTGTAACCCACAATAGAGGCAGAGCCCCTCCCTCCTCCTAAAGGCCCTCTCCGCCGCGGAGATACGCGTGAATCCCAACTGCATCGGCTCAGCAGTACCTGGTGACTCTGGACCAGGAGGCATGGGAGGAGAAGCAGGCATGGGTGGGAACGAACACGTAAGAGACAACGGAACAGGAGGCTTCCACAAGCGCTCCTTGAAAGAGGGCCTCTTTCTGAGTCTGATGTCAATTAGAATAAAAAAAGACACCAATGCCTCTAGATCCTCTGGTAAATCTCTGGCAGCAACTTCGTCTTTAATCGCATCAGAGAGCCCATGAAAGAAGGCGGCAACAAGGGCTTCATTGTTCCAACCTACCTCTGCGGCAAGCATTCGGAACTCAATAGCATACTGAGCAACAGACCTTGCTGAATGGACATGAGTCATTTAGCAGCAGAGGAGGAGCGAGCCGGAACATCAAATACCCTTCGAAAGGAGGCCACAAATTCAGGGTAATTTAAAATCACAGGTTTATTAGTCTCCCGCAAGGGATTAGCCCAGGCAAGAGCTGTATCAGAGAGTAACGAGATGAGAAATCCCACCTTAGCTCTGTCAGAGGGAAACGCCTGAGGTAACATTTCAAAGTAAATGCCCACCTGGTTCAAAAACCCTCTGCACTGAATAGGATCGCCTCCATATCGCTGAGGTAGAGGTGCAGAACCGGACATGCTCCTGGTAGGCAAAGGTGCAGCAGCGGAAACAGGAGCAGCGGGACACTTTGGTCCAAATGTGCAGTGCGAGTCAGCAGGGTTTGCAGGGCAAGTGTAAATTGATCCAAGCGGTGATCCTGTACATCCATCCTGGAAATGATGGCAGGTAAAGGTGGATAATTAGCAGCATCAGGATTCATGGCCTTTGCGTAATGTCAGGGTGCCAGGAATCAGACTGAGACGAGAAGTGCAAAAATAATCACACCTTTAGTAATAGCAAAAAATTATAAAATGTCCACAAGTCAAATAACAAGCCAGGTGACAAAACCAGAGCTGGTAGTCAGACGAGCCGAGTCAGGAGCCAACGCGAATAGTCAGACGAGTCAGGAACAAGCCAGGGATCAGGAACCAGGAAGGACGTCAGGCAGCCAGGTAATACACAGGAACTCTCACAAACAGGTCTCAGACAACGCAAAGGCAAAGCTTACTGAACAGAGGCCCTTTAAATAATAAATGATGACATCACAATTCTGAGACTGCATCCTGTCTCACATGGATGATGCACAACAGTCTGGCCATAAAAGGAAGTGCAGGAAGTGAGCAGCATCCCCCACAATGCACCAAGTCAAGAAGAGAGGTGAGTAAAATGGCTGCCAGCAGCACATGGCAAACACAACAGGGAAAAACCCTGACACCAGCTCTATTACCAGCCCTTAAAAGGGCCTTTTGCGGGGCATTGCCCGAAAGTAACCAGCTCTATTACCAGCCCTTAAAAGGGCTTTTTGCGGGGCATTGTCACAAAGTAATCAGCTCTTTTGCCTGTAATCTAATCCCCCTACACCGCCGCCACCTATATTAAATATATTAACCCCTTATCTAATCCCCCTACACTGCCGCCACCTATATAAAATATATTAACCCCTAATCTGACCCCCCTACACCGCCGCCACCTATATTAACTATATTAACCCTAATTATATTAGGGTTAATATAGTTAATATAGTTATTATATTATATATATTAACTATATTAACCCTATCTAACTCTAACACCCCTAACTTAATTATTATTAAAATAAATCTAAATAATATTAATAATATTAACTAAATTATTCCTATTTAAAACTAAATACTTACCTATAAAATAAACCCTAAGATAGCTACAATATAATAATTACATTGTAGCTATTTTAGGGTTTATATTTATTTTACAGGTAACTTGGTATTTATTTTAACTAGGTACAATAGCTTTTAAATAGTTAATAACTATTTAATAGCTACCTAGTTAAAATAATTACCAATTTACCTGTAAAATAAATCCTAACCTAAGTTACAAATACACCTACACTATCAATAAATTAATTAAATAAACTACAAATATCTAAACTAAAATACAATTAAATACACTAAACTAAATTACAAAAAAAACCACACTAAATTACAAAAAATAAAAAAAGATTACAAGATTTTTAAGCTAATTACACCTATTCTAAGCCCCCTAATAAAATAACAAAGCCCCCCAAAATAAAAAAAATTCCCCTACCCTAATCTAAATTACAAAAGTAAACAGCTCTATTACCAGCCCTTAAAAGGCATTGCCCCAAAGTAATCAGCTCTTTTACCTGTAAAAAAAACAACAACCCCCCCTCCATTACAACCCACCTACAACCCACCCAATCCCCCCTTAAAAAAAACCTAAGTCTAACCCCCAAGTGCTCCTTACCTGTCCTGAAGACCGGCAGTGAAGGTCCTGTTCCAGGCGGAGAAGTCTTCTTCCAGGCAGCGACCTCTTCTTCTTCCAGGATCCAGCTGGCGCAGAGCAGAGGAGTTGAAGATCGATGACCGCGGAGCTGAAGACCGTCCATCTGGAACTGAAGACCGGCGATGCTGGAACTGAAGATCGGCGACGCTGGAACTGAAGACCGGAGCTGGGGCATGGATGATCCTCTTCATACGATCGCTGCCGTACACTGAATAGGAATTCAAGGTACGAGATTAAAAATGGCGTCCCTTGAATTCCTATTGGCTGATTTGAGCCTTCAAATTCAAATCAGCCAATCAGATGTGAGCTACTTTAATTATATTGGCTGATTTGAATAGCCAATAGAATAAGTGCTACTATAATTCTATTGGCTATTCTAATCAGCCAATAGACTTAGTTTTTTTTAAGGGGGGATTGGGTGGGTTAGAGTAGAGGTTTTACAGGTAAAAGAGCTGATTACTTTGGGGCAATGCCCCACAAAAGTTTAGGGTAGGGACATTTTTTTTATTTTGTTATTTTATTAGGGGGCTTAGAATAGGTGTAATTAGCTTAAAAATCTTGTAATCTTTTTTATTTTTTGTAATTTAGTGTTTGTTTTTTTGTAATTTAGTTTAGTGTATTTAATTGTATTTTAGTTTAGATATTTGTAGTTTATTTAATTATTTATTGATAGTGTAGGTGTATTTGTAACTTAGGTTAGGATTTATTTTACATCTGGTTTCCCCCATCACCCTTAGGGAGACTATCCCCAGGGTCATATTTACATATGCAAAACAAAATGAGAAGCAGTCTGCCAGAAACGAACAGCAGCATCAATAGCTCGTTCTATGGCCCGGTTGCCACCTGGTAGTAGCTTCTTTCTGCCCAATTGTGCTTTTCACAGAGGAAAACTTTCCTGTAGTATATCAGTCTGATCCCACCGACATGGTCAGTCCAGCCCAAAATACCAGGCAATTCTCCTCTGAACAAGGAACATGACAACCCCAGACAATCATTTCAGCCTCCTTTGGGCCTCGTCAGTGAGGTGCAGCCATATCCCTCTAAGCACATTGGGCAAGGAGTCCACGTCTGGTTTCCCCCATCACCCTTAGGGAGACTATCGCCAGGGTCATATTTACATATGCAAAACAAAATGAGAAGCAGTCTGCCAGGAACGAACAGCAGCATCAATAGCTTGTTCTATGGCCCGGTTGCCACCTGGTAGTAGCTTCTTTCTGCCCAATTGTGCTTTTCACAGAGGAAAACTTTCCTGTAGTATATCAGTCTGATCCCACCGACATGGTCAGTCCAGCCCAAAATACCAGGCAATTCTCCTCTGAACAAGGAACATGACAACCCCAGACAATCATTTCAGCCTCCTTTGGGCCTCGTCAGTGAGGTGCAGCCATATCCCTCTAAGCACATTGGGCAAGGAGTCCACGTCTGGTTTCCCCCATCACCCTTAGGGAGACTATCGCCAGGGTCATATTTACATATGCAAAACAAAATGAGAAGCAGTCTGCCAGGAACAAACAGCAGCATCAATAGCTTGTTCTATGGCCCGGTTGCCACCTGGTAGTAGCTTCTTTCTGCCCAATTGTGCTTTTCACAGAGGAAAACTTTCCTGTAGTATATCAGTCTGATCCCACCGACATGGTCAGTCCAGCCCAAAATACCAGGCAATTCTCCTCTGAACAAGGAACGTGACAACCCCAGATGATCGTTTCGGCCTCCTTTGGGCCTTGTCAGTGAGGTGCAGCCATATCCCTCTAAGCACATTGGGCAAGTTGTGCTCATTGTGATCATTCTTGATAAAGCTCTTGCAGAGAGCGAAACGCGTCAAATTGAATTGTGGGACTGTGCACCTTTGTTGCAAAATATATCTTTGAACAAGAATTTGAACAACCCGGGTTGACCTCATATCATATGCTCTAATTTCATGTTCCCATGCATCAGCACTAAGGGCAGGTACGAATAATATCACAAGGAATTTATTTTCTCTAAACATATATTTCTACAAGTGGCAAAATCAGTTGCTAATAGCACAGACAAGCCTCCACGCAAGGATTGGTGGATGAGGATCGAGCCCCCAAGATTGCCGGGTGTGACGTAAGACGCTGAAAGCACGAGACACACACTGCAGGAAGCCGCTGATCGTTACGGCTCTGAATAACCAAGCTGAAAGGTACGATATCATACAGAAGTGGGTAACTGTAACTTACCAAGACGCAGGACGAATTTGGATACCCTGCAGTCTAAAATAGTACACACACAGCAGCGGATAACTGTAAATCATTACATATTAGACGCAGGACGAATCTGGATACCCTGCAGTCTTTATAGTACATAAAGGTACGACCTTTGAAAGCCATTACCTAACAGCCTCAAATATTACGATTGCACCACTTCACTACTGTAAAAATTTCAGTAATTTCAGTAAGCCCTAATGGACTCTTTTTTCAAGTGAACTTTTTATTGTCTTAACGAATTTTAAAGATTGGAGTTAACCAATTGGTATAAATCTTTTAATGATATATGGTTTTATTTTGCGTAATTCTGGTAAACATTGTATTTTTACAAAGACAGTATAGAAACTAGCTGTTCTTAATTGTAACCATTAGCATTGACATCAGCTCCATATATTTTTTCTGGTACGTAATCATTAATTGAATTCATCTTACAACAATGTTCTATGTCTAGGAAATCAACTATCCACTTCATTATTTTATATCATTGTTTATATTAGTATGTAATAAATATTATTTGCAATTTAATAGTTGTTATAGATTTTTTGCATTCCCCTTAGTATTATCTACATAGACAAATAGCATAAGTTTGTGAGTCATTGTAATTCCACCAAGTCAGCTTAGAAAATAGTTCTATCTTAAAGTAAATATAATGCACATATTTTTACTTCATACCTGTTCACTATAGTGCTTTATGTCCAGAGAATTTTTTTTTTCAATATTAGTGTTTCCACTAGTTTTCACTTACGATATTTTGTTTAATATATTTTTGCACAAATTTATCTGTCTATATAGATATTTAATAAACACTGATCACATGGTTTGTTTCCATACAAATGCTATATGTAAAGTATCTTTAGCTGTTAGTGCCCTTACTACACTTTCCCTTTTTCTGTTTTATTTCTTTTAGATTGAAGGATCTAAATTTAAAAGTAAGGAGTCTGATACCCCACACACGACACTAGCGCACTATTATCCACATTTTTGATCAATTGCAGCAAAACTCTGCCAGCTGCAGGGAAAGTTCAGGGAGATATAAATAAATCTATGAGCCATGAGGGTAACAAATAAAGGGATAAACAGCCCACACTAAAATACAGGGGAAACACTGTATAACCAGAATAAAGTAAAAAAAAAAAACAGTCTCCATTCACCCAGCAATGCCTGCTCTCTGCCAAAAAATTTCTCTATAAAAGATATGTATGTCTCAGAAAATGTTGCAGGTCTTTCAAAACTCATTAAAGGGACACTGAACCCAATTTTTTTCTTTTGTGATTCATATAGAGCAAGCAATTTTAAGCAACTTTCTAATTTACTCCTATTATCAATTTTTCTTTGTTCTCTTGCTTTCTTTATTTGAAAAAGAAGGCATCTAAGCTAAGAAGCCAGCCACTTTGTGGTTCAGAACCATAGACAGCAGTTGTTTATTGGTGTTGTCCAATCAGCAAGGACAACCCAGGTTGTTCATCAAAAATGGTCCGGCATCTAAACTTAAATTCTTGATTTTCAAATAAAGATACCAAGAGAATAAAGAAAAATTGATAATAGGAGTAAAGTAGAAAGTTGCTTAAAATTGCATGCTCTATCTGAATCATGAAAGAAATTTTTTTGGGTACAGTGTCCATTTAAGTTCACAGTCTCCTACACCTAGAAGACAAAAGGCTCTAGACTGCAGTTTGGCCGCCGGCAGGAGGACAGCTCACACAGCGTGGAAGGACACCAACTCCTTACAGAGGCCTGTGGAAAAAAGAAAGATCAGAGCAAACCTACTCTGGCTTTCTATACTAGAGCAGCAAATATGTTAGGAAAACGCAGCAAGGCCCACTTTACAACTTCCTAACTGCTTTAAAGCCACCACTGCCCTACTGAAGATACTAATATGGAGTATGCTAGACCCAATCTTGAGAGGAAAGGTCAGAGTAAACCTACTCTGGCTTTCAAAATAATAAAATCTTGATTGAAGGGAAATAAATCCAATCTTCGTCAGACACCAAAACTTCACCTCCTCCTTGCACCGAAGGCAAAGAGAATGGCTGGGGGTTGAGTGAAGGGAAGTGATACTTAACAGTTTGACTGTGGTGCTCTTTGCCTCTTCCTGCTGGCCAGGAGTGGTATTCACAACAGTAATTGATGAAGCTATGGACTCGACATATCTGCGGAAAGAAAATAAGAGAGAACTAATGGAGATTGATAATGAAATAATATTACAGAGGAACAATTAAAAGATTTTAGTGAAACTCAAGTATATACTAAGAAAACAAAAGGAATAAAGGAACATTTCCTGTTGTTAAAAGATCAACTAAATAATCTTAAAAAGAAAAAATATAACAGATAAGAATGACTAAAATTAAAGGAAAGAAGGGATGTTTAGGAAGGAAATGAATTGTGAAAAGAGAAGTACATTTTAAAAAGAAGGAATGAAAAGGTTAAAATTTATCAAAATAAATTTGAGGACAAATTTGATGAGAACAAAATAAGGGACCAATATAAACTGACTAAGAAAAATCCTATCCAAATATAAAAAAGGAAGGAAATGGACCATACAGTAGAAATAGAAAAAAGAGAGATATTATACTTATAAAGGTAAAATAACAATAAAGAGTGCGAAGAAATTAAAAATAAAAATGAAATGGAAGGAAACAAGAAGGGAAGAAATAATGTTCCATCTTTGTACCTGTCCCTTTAAAAAATTACTTTGAAGCTATTAGTAGTGATTGTAATGAAGAAGCTACTTTTTTATAGAAAGATAAAAGAAAGATAGCCAGAAGACATCTAGAAACTCATACAAAGAAAATAAAGTTGAAGACTACACACATAAGGGTTTAAAAGAAGGTTTGCTGAGTAAAAACAAATATAATTTTATTAATGTTAATATCCTAGATACCAACTTTCTTTGTACTTACTTTCCAAAATACATAAAGATAGAGATAAACCCCCAGGAAGACCTATAGAATTTATTTTAAAAGGGATAGAATTAATATTATATACTAACCAAATTATACATTCCTGTGTGAGAAGAACTATTTGTGTTTGGGGGCTATGAGGTCTGGTGGCCTTTAGCTGTTTCATAGATGATATATTTTTTCATTTGGAAAGGTTCAGAACAGGATTTACATCAATACTTACATAATTTAAATACAAACAAATGGAACAAAAAATTGACACCGAGATTACGAGTTTTGCGTAACAGGGGTGCGGTGCTAACGCTTAGTTTCAGCTCACCGCTCACCTACAAACAACCCTGGTATTACGGGTTCTTTTCAACCCGGCGTTAGCCTCTAAAAAGTGAGCGGAGAGCAAAATTTAGCTCCACATCTCACCTCAATACTAGCGCTACTTACGGTAGCGGTGAGCTGGCTAAACGTGCTCATGCACGATTTCCCAATAGGAATCAATGGGGCAGATTCGGCTGAAAAAAAAACCTAACACCTGCAAAAAACAGTGTTCAGCTCCTAACGCAGCCCCATTGATTCCTATGGGAAAATACATTTTATGTCTACACCTAACACCCTAACATGAACCCCGAGTCTAAACACCCCTAATCTTACACTTATTAAACCCTAATCTGCCACCCCTGACATCGCCAACACCTGCATTATAATTATTAACTCCATAATCTGCCGCTCCGGACACCGTCGCCACCTACATTATACTTATGAACCCCTAATCTGCTGTCCCCAACATCTCCGAACCCTACATTATATTTATTAACCCATAATCTGCCCCCCCCAACGTCGCCGCAACTAAATTAAATATATTAACTCCTAATCTGCCGCCGCCAAACATCGCCACCACTATAATAAAGTTATTAACCCTAACCCTAACACCCTCTAACTTAAATATAATTTAAATAAATCTAAATAAAATAACTACAATTAAATAAATTATTCCTATTTAAAACTAAATACTTACCTATAAAATAAACCCTAAGCTAGCTACATTATAACTAATAGTTACATTGTAGCTAGCTTAGGGTTTATTTTTATTTTACAGGCAACTTTGTATTTATTTTAACTAGGTACAATAGTTATTAAATAGTTATTAACTATTTAATAACTACCTAGTTAAAATAAATACAAATTTACCTGTAAAATAAACCCTAACCTAAATTACAATTACACCTAACACTACACTATCATTAAATTAATGTCCTAAAGTAACTACAATTAACTACAATTAAATAAAATAAATTAAAGTACGAAAAACTCCCACTAAATTACAGAAAAAAATTAAATAATTACAAAACTTTTAAACTAATTACACCTAATCTAATCCCACCTAATAAAATAAAAAATCCCCCCAAAATAATAAAAATCCCTACCCTATACTAAATTACAAATAGCCCTTTAAAGTAATCAGCTTTTTTACCTGTAAAAAAAAATACAATACCCCCAACATTAAAACCCACCACCCACACACCCAACCCTACTCTAAAACCCACCCAATCCCCCCTTAATAAAACCTAACACTAACCCCTTGAAGATTACCCTACCGTGAGACGTCTTCACCCAGCCGGGTACAAGTGGTCCTCCAGAGGGGCAGAAGTCTTTATCTGATCCGGGCAGAAGAGGACCTCCAGACGGGCAGAAGTCTTCATCCAGGCGGCATCTTCTATCTTCATCCATCCGGAGCGGAGTGGGTCCATCTTGAAGCCAGCCGACGCAGAGCATCCATCCAGACTGACGACTACACGACGAATGACGGTTCCTTTAAATTACGTTATCCAAGATGGCGTCCCTTGAATTCCGATTGGCTGATAGGATTCTATCAGCCAATCGGAATAAAGGTAGGAAAAATTCTATTGGCTGAGGCAATCAGCCAATAGGATTGAAGTTCAATCCTTTTGGCTGATCCAATCAGCTAATAGGATTGAGCTCGCATTCTATTGGCTGTTCCTATCAGATTCTATCAGCCAATCGGAATTCAAGGGACGCCATCTTGGATGACGTCATTTAAAGGAACCGTCATTCGTCGTGTTGGGGGGGCATTGTATTTTTTTTTACAGGTAAAAGAGCTGATTACTTTGGGGCAATGCCCCGCAAAATGCCCTTTAAAGGGCTATTTGTAATTTAGTATAGGGTAGGGATTTTTATTATTTTGGGGGGATTTTTTATTTTATTAGGGGGATTAGATTAGGTGTAATTAGTTTAAAATTTTTGTAATTATTTTATTTTTTTCTGTAATTTAGTTTTTTTTTTTCCGTACTTTAGTTTATTTTATTTAATTGTAGTTAATTGTAGGTAATTTAGTAAATTAATTTAATTATAGTGTAGTGTTAGGTGTAATTGCAATTTAGGTTAGGATTTATTTTACAGGTACTTTTGTATTTTTTTAGCTAGGTAGTTATTAAATAGTTAATAACTATTTATAAACTATTCTACCTAGTTAAAATAAATACAAAGTTGCCTGTATAATAAAAAATAAATCCTAAAATAGCTACAAATGTAACTATTAGTTATATTGTAGCTAGCTTAGGGTTTATTTTATAGGTAAGTATTTAGTTTTAAATAGGAATAATTTATTTAATTGTAGTAATTTTATTTCATTTTATTTAAATTATATTTAAGTTAGGGGGGTTAGACTTAGGGTTAGACTTAGGTTTAGGGGTTAATACATTTAATATAGTAGCGGGCGACGTTGGGGGCGGCAGATTAGGGGCTAATAAATGTAGATAGGTGTCTGTGATGTTAGGGATATCAGATTAGGGGTTAATAAAATGTAACTAGTGTTTGCGAGGCGGGAGTGTGGCGGTTTAGGGGTTAATATATTTATTAAAGTGGCGGCGATGTCCTGACGGCAGATTAGGGGTTAAAAACTTTATTTAAGTGTTTGCGATGTGGGGGGGGGCTCAGTTTAGGGGTTAATAGGTAGTTTATGGGTGTTAGTGTACTTTTTAGCACTTTAGTTATGAGTTTTATGTTACGGCGTTAGCCCATAAAACTCTTAACTACTGACTTTTAAATGCGGTAGGAGTCTTGACAGGAGAGGGTGTACCGCTCACTTTCTCCAAGACCCATAATACCGGTGTTAGGAAAATCCCATTAAAAAGATAGGATACGCAATTGACGTAAGGGGATTTGCGGTAAGCTCGAGTCGCAGAATAAAAGTGAGCGGTACACCTGTACCTGCCAGACTCGTAATACCAGCAGGCATTAAAAATAGCCGTAACATAGGTATATAGTTGGGAAGAATTAAAATTTCTAGATTTGATCATTTCCATAGAGAGTGGAAAATAATTATATTAATATAGAAATTTGCCATCAATTTAGGTGGTTAAACACCATTCCAAAGGGACAGATATATACAATAAGAAAAAGCTGTAGTAAAATTAATACATTTATTTCATAAGCAGAGATAGTAAAACAGAGTTTTGTTGAAAAATATGATGATGATGATAGATAAAATAATTAATGAAGTAAAAAGGATAGAAAAATATTCATGAAATGCACAGAGAAAAATAATTGAATAACAAAGAAAATGAACATCAAGAAGGACCAATTGTCCTAGAATTTCATTCCCAAAGAAAAGAAATACAAAGGATTATCCAGAAAAATGGGAGATCTTGAAAAAGAACCCAATGCTAGTGGGACTTTTACCAGAGAAACCAAAATTAGTATTTCAAAAAGCACCTTATATAAAACAATATCTCAACAAAAAGTTATACAAAAGAAGAAAACATTGTAAACAGTGGAATGTAATGAAAGCTAAAAGTGATTTAATAAATATGGCACATGCTTAGGTTGTATAATGTGTAAAAAAGATACAAAATATCTTTTATGGATCAAATAAATACTATAAAATAGTGCAACTGTAAATTAAAATACATAGGATCCACCTCAATAACTTTGGCCACACGTATAGGTGAACGTGTGAGAAATATCAAAAAGGGTTTTCCGAAACATCCTGTTTCTGAACATTGCAGGTGAGTTAAATACATTAATGTCATATGGTCTAAATAAAAACTTTTTTTAAATTGTAAGAAATAAGTCTGGTTTTAAATCTTTTAAAAAAGCCTTAAAATCAAAAGTTCAAAATCCAAAATATAAAATGGAAACTAAAATATAAATTAACCACTTCACTACTGGGACTTTCAGAGAAGAACTTGCCCAAAATACTGGCTAATTTTTAGCATTTTTGCTATCACTCGCCCTGTTTTATATTTTTTTTATTTTCCTGTCAAAACTATATATATATATATATATATATATATATATATATATTTAAGCAAACAACCTAAGGTATTGATCTAGGCCCATTTTAGTATATATCATGCCACCATTTTACTGCCAAATGCAATCAAATAAAAAATAAAAACGTTAACTTTTCAACAAACTTTGGGTTTCTCACTGAAATTATTTAAATACTGCTTGTGGAATCATGGCACAAATGGTTATATAAAAGCTTCTCTGGGATCCCCTTTGTTCGGAAATAGCAGACATATATTTCTTTGCCTTTGCTTTTTAGTAAGGCCACTAATTGCAGCTTTGCACCACACTTATATTATTCCCAGCAGCCAAGGGATTAATTAGGTAGCATAAAAGGTTAATTTTAGCTTTAGTGTAGAGATTACCCTCCCACCTGACACTTTCCATCCCCTGATCCCTACCTGATCCCTCCCAAACAGCTCTCTTCCCTACCTTACCCCCCCCTGGTCACCCCATATTAGGTACTGGCAGACAGTCTGGAAATGTTAAAATTAAAGGCATTTTAATTTTTTTTTCTTTCTGTTTTCTGCAGTGTAGGATTCCCCTTACCCTCAAACCTCCCTTGTCCTTCCCAAACAGTTCTCTGACACTCCCTCCTCTTACTAGTGCCCACCACCTTAGGTGCTGGCAGCTATCTGTAGTGTAAGGCCATCTGACTCCCTCCCCTCCCCCCCCCTCCACTGCTGGACTGTCTACCCGCATTGTGGATCCCTCTTACACTTCTCGCCGGCACCAGCAGATGAACGTTACAGTAACGATCTGGCATCTGCCCTTACATGGAACCGGAACACTGATTCCGCTCCTGTTCCATATGTGTGCAGATGCCTGGAGCTCAGGAACTCCAGCTATCGGCTGTACTTTAGCAGCCGAGACTGCTGGAGCTTCCTGAAACCCAAATGTTTATATACACCTCGCAGTACGATAGCCAAAGTACCGCAAAAGGGGGTCTATTTATGAAGCAGCGGATTCTGCCTCCGACCCACTCTGCTTCAGTTCCGGCTTAAGCAGAAGTTAAGAAGCAGCGGGCCTAAGACCGCTGCTTCTTAACTCGTCCGCCACCTCTGAGGTAGCGGACATCAATACGCCCAATCGAATACGATCGGGCTGATTGACACCCCCTGCTAGCGGCCGATTGTCCGCGAATCTGCAAGGGGCGTTATTGCACCGGCAGTTCACAAAGAACTGCTGGTGCAATGATAAATGCCAACAGTGTATGCTGTTGGCATTTATCGATGTGCGGCGGACATGATCCGCTATATCGGATCATGTCCATCCGCACATTTATAAATGGACCCCATAGTATATATACGTCCAAATGGGTGAGGGGGTTAAAATACATAGGGCCAGATTACAAGTGGAGCAGTATTTAATACTCCCGCACGCACGCTAACTCCTCTAGAAGTAAGCTCATATTATAAGTTAAAAGTTAAAAGTTTTCGCTCATGTGGTGACCCCATGTGCGCAAAATGCTGACGTTAGAACACATATGCAGCTAGATTACGAGTTTTGAGTGCTATAGGGATTTTAATGACCACCACAAAAGCGGCGTTATTTCACCTCCCTATAGAGCTGCTATTATAGGCTTAAAAAAAGCAGGCTTGTGCGGGCAATATGGTGGCGTTGAGCTCCATACCGCACCAAAATCAAGCACTGCTTTGACGTGCTCTCCCCATAGACATCAATGGGGAGAGCCGGCAAAAAAAAGCCTAACACCTGTGATCGCGGAAACAAAAGCTCCGTAACGTAGCCCCATTGATGCCTATGGGGAAATAAAAAGTTATGTTTAAACCTAACACCCTAACATAAACCCCTAGTCTAAACACCCCTAATCTGCCGCCCTTAACATCGCCGCCACCTACATTACAGTTATTAACCCCTAATCTGCCGCACCCAACATCATGCCCCTACCTACACTTATTAACCCCTAAGCTACTGCCCCCAATGTTGCCACCACTATACTAAAGTTATTAACCCCTAAACCTCTGGCCTTCAACATCACTAACACTAAATAAATATATTAACCCCTAAATCTAACCCTAACATAACTCTAACCCTAAGCATATCCCTAACCCTAACGTAACCCTAAGCCTAAGTCTAACCTTTACCCTAACACCCCCTAATTTAAATATAATTAAAAAAAGCTAAATAAACCTTACAATTATTATCTAAATAATTCCTATTTAAAACTAAATACATACTTACCTGTGAAATAAAACCTAATCTAGCTACAATATTACTAATAGTTATATTGTATCTATCTTAGATTTTATTTTTATTTCACAGGTAATTTTATATTTATTTTAACTAGGTAGACTAGTTAGTAAATAGTTATTAACTATTTACTAACTACCTAGTTAAAATAAATACAAAGTTACCTGTAAAATAAAGCCTAACCTGCCTTATATTAAAAACTAACATTACAATAAAATAAAATAAATTAAATTATTAAAATACAATTTTCTAAATTACAACCCCCCCCACTAAATTACAAAAAATAAAAAAACGAAGTTATCAAAAATAAAAACGAATTACTCCTAATCTAATAGCCCTATCAAAATAAAAAGCCCCCCAAAATAAAAAACCCTAGCCTACAATAAACTACCAATTGGCCCTTAAAAGGACCTTTTGTGGGGCATTGCCCTAAAGATAACAGCTCTTTCACATTGCAATAAAAAATACAAACAACCCCCCAACAGTAAAACCCACCACCCACTCAACCAAACCCCCAAATAAAAACCTATCTAAATAAACCTAAGTTAACCATTGCCCTGAAAAGAGCATTTGGATGGGCATTGCCCTTAAAAGGGCATTTAGCTCTTTTGCGATGTGCTGAAAAAAGTTTCCTGTAAAATAAAACCTAACCTGCCTTACACTAAAAACTAACATTACAATAAAATAAAATAAATTAAATTATTACAATACAATTTTCTAAAATACAAAAAAAAAAATTAGGTGTAATTAGTTTAAAAATCTTGTAATTTGTTTTTTATTTTCTGTAATTTAGTGGGGGTTTTTTGTACTTTAGATAATTTTATTTAATTTTATTTAATTGTATTTAGTTTAGGGAATTTATTTAATTATAGTGTAGTGTTAGGTGTAATTGTAACTTAGGTTAGGTTTTATTTTACAGGTATATTTGTATTTATTTTAACTAGGAAGTTAATAACTATTTAATAACTATTCTACCTAGTTAAAATAAATACAAAGTTGCCTGTAAAATAAAAATAAACCCTAAGATAGCTACAATGTAACTATTAGTTATATTGTAGCTATCTTAGGCCTAGATTTAGAGTTGGGCGTTAGCCGTCAAAACCAGCGTTAGAGGGTCCTAACGCTGGTTTTTACCGCCCTCTGGTATTTGGAGCCAGTCATTAAAGGGTCTAACGCTCACTTTCCAGCTGCGACTTTTCCATACCGCAGATCCCCTTACGTCAATTGCATATCCTATCTTTTCAATGGGATCTTTCTAACGCCGGTATTTAGAGTCGTGTCTGAAGTGAGCGTTAGAAATCTAACGACAAAACTCCAGCCGCAGAAAAAAGTCAGTAGTTAAGAGCTTTCTGGGCTAACGCCGGTTTATAAAGCTCTTAACTACTGTGCTCTAAAGTACACTAACACCCATAAACTACCTATGTACCCCTAAACCGAGGTCCCCCCACATCGCCGCCACTCTATTAAAATTTTTTAACCCCTAATCTGCCACCTACGTTATCCCTATGAACCCCTAATCTGCTGCCCCTAACACCGCCGACCCCTATATTATATTTATTAACCCCTAATCTGCCCCCCTCACAGTCACCTCCACCTACCTACACTTATTAACCCCTAATCTGCCAAGCAGACCGCACCGCTACTATAATAAAGTTATTAACCCCTAATCCGCCTCACTACCGCCTCAATAACCCTATAATAAATAGTATTAACCCCTAATCTGCCCTCCCTAACATCGCCAACACCCAACTTCAAGTATTAACCCCTAATCTGCCGATCGGAGCTCACCGCTACTCTAATACATTTTTTAACCCCTAAAGCTAATTCTAACCCTAACACCCCCCTAAATTAAATATAATTTTATTCTAACAAAATAAATTAACTCTTATTAAATAAATTATTCCTATTTAAAGCTAAATACTTACCTGTAAAATAAACCCTAATATAGCTACAATATAAATTATAATTATATTGTAGCTATTTTAGGATTTATATTTATTTTACAGGCAACTTTGTATTTATTTTAACCAGGTACAATAGCTATTAAATAGTTAATAACTATTTAATAGTTACCTAGTTAAAATAATTACAAAATTACCTGTAAAATAAATCCTAACCTAAGTTACAATTAAACCTAACACTACACTATCAATAAATAAATTAAATAAACTACCTACAATTATCTACAATTAAACCTAACACTACACTATCAATAAATAAATTAAATACAATTCCTACAAATAAATACAATTAAATAAACTAACTAAAGTACAAAAAATAAAAAAGAACTAAGTTACAAAAAATAAAAAAATATTTACAAACATTAGAAAAAAATTACAACAATTTTAAACTAATTACACCTAACTCAAAAAACAAATTGGAGGTATGACACTCAAAAAACAAATTGGAGGTATGACCTCCAAAAAAAGTACATATAGGTAGCACTCAAATTCCCTTTATTAATGGTATCAACAGCGATATGAGTGGCGGATGTACTAGGTTGTTTAAAATATAACTTTTATTGGGACTTTTAAAATAATGGAAATACAAAACAATTAAAATTACAGAAACTTGTGTCCATTTATTCAGGGACAGGGAAAACACTTGTACTGGAGATGGAGTTGGCTAAATCAAGATATACTTCTATATAGCATTAGTAACTCTGATTTATCCAATTGTTGGTAAAAATATATCTATAATAGTGCTACTCCTATCAGCCAATCGGAATTCGAGGGACGCCATCTTGGATGACGTCCCTTAAAGGAACCGTCATTCGTCGGGAAGTCGTCGAAAGAAGAAGATGGGTCCGCGGTGGAGGTCTTCAAGATGGAGCCAGTCCTCATCGGATGAAGATAGAAGATGCCGCTTGGAAGAAGATGGTTGCCGGTCCGGATCTACTCTTCTTCCCGGATAGGATGAAGACTTTGGAGCCTCTTCTGGACTTCTTCACCCGTCGCTTGATAGAAGACTTCAGCCGGATGATGTCTAGCCCCCGCTTGGGCTTGGATGAAGATTTCGGAGCCTGGAACGATCGGTGATACCTGGCATGGTGAAGATAAGGTAGGAAGATCTTCAGGGGTTTAGTGTTAGGTTTATTTAAGGGGGGTTTGGGTTAGATTAGGGGTATGTGGGTGGTGGGTTGTAATGTTGGGGGGGTATTGTATGTTTTTTTTACAGGCAAAAGAGCTGAATTCTTTGGGGCATGCCCCGCAAAGGGCCCTTTTAAGGGCTGGTAAGGTAAAAGAGCTTTGAACTTTTGGAATTTAGAATAGGGTAGGGCATTTTTTATTTTGGGGCTCTTTGTTATTTTATTAGGGGGCTTAGAGTAGGTTTAATTAGTTTAAAATTGTTGTAATTTTTTTCTAATGTTTGTAAATATTTTTTTATTTTTTGTAACTTAGTTCTTTTTTATTTTTTGTACTTTAGTTAGTTTATTTAATTGTATTTATTTGTAGGAATTGTATTTAATTTATTTATTGATAGTGTAGTGTTAGGTTTAATTGTAGATAATTGTAGGTAGTTTATTTAATTTATTTATTGATAGTGTAGTGTTAGGTTTAATTGTAACTTAGGTTAGGATTTATTTTACAGGTAATTTTGTAATTATTATAACTAGGTAGCTATTAAATAGTTATTAACTATTTAATAGCTATTGTACCTGGTTAAAATAAATACAAAGTTGCCTGTAAAATAAATATTAATCCTAAAATAGCTACAATATAATTATAATTTATATTGTAGCTATATTAGGGTTTATTTTACAGGTAAGTATTTCGATTTAAATAGGAATAATTTATTTAATAAGAGTTAATTTATTTAGTTAGATAAAAATTATATTGAACGTAGGGGGGTGTTAGTGTTAGGGTTAGACTTAGCTTTAGGGGTTAATACATTTATTATAGTAGCGGTGAGCTCCGATCGGCAGATTAGGGGTTAATTATTGTAGGTAGCTGGCGGCGACGTTGTGGGGGGCAGATTAGGGGTTAATAAATATAATATAGGGGTCGGCGGTGTTAGGGGCAGCAGATTAGGGGTACATAACTATAATGTAGGTAGCGGCGGTTTACGGAGCGGCAGATTAGGGGTTAAAAAAATATGCAGGTGTCAGCGATAGCGGGGGCGGCAGATTAGGGGTTAATAAGTGTAAGGTTAGGGGTGTTTAGACTCGGGGTACATGTTAGAGTGTTAGGTGCAGACGTAGGAAGTGTTTCCCCATAGAAAACAATGGGGCTGCGTTAAGAGCTGAACGCTGCTTTTTTGCAGGTGTTGCAGGGATATCGTGCACAAGCACGTTTTTTAAGCTGGCTGCGTCCGTAAGCACCGCTGGTATCTAGAGTTGCAGTGGCGTTAAATTATGCTCTACGCTCCATTTTTGGAGCCTAACGCACTGAAAACCCAGCCATTCTGTGAACTCTAAATACCAGCGGTATTTAAAAGGTGCGGGAGTAAAAAAGCACGTGTAGCTAATGCACCCCTTTGGCCGCCAAACTCTAAATCTAGCCGTTAGGGTTTATTTTACAGGTAAGTATTTTGTTTTAAATAGGAATCATTTATTTAATGATAGTAATATTTATTTAGATTTATTTAAATTATATTTAAGTTAGGGGGGTTAGGGTTAGACTTAGGTTTAGGGGTTAATACATTTAATATAGTGGCAGCGACATTGGGGGCAGCAGCTTAGGTGTAGGGGGGGCAGATTAGGGGTTAATAAGTATAATGTAGGTGGCGGTTGGCTCCGGGAGCGGCGGTTTAGGGGTTAAACACTTTATTTAGTTGCGGCAGGGTCCATGAGCGGTGGTGTAGGGGGGGCAGATTAGGGATTAATAAGTATAATGTAGGTGGCGGTGGGCTCCGGGAGTGGCGGTTTAGGGGTTAAACACTTTATTTAGTTATGGTGGTGCGCTCCGGGAGCGGCAGTTTGGTGGTTAAACACTTTATTTAGTTGCGGCAGGATCCGTGATCGGCGGTGTAGGGGGGGCAGATTAGGGGTTAATAAGTATAATGTAGGTGGCGGCGGTGTAGGGGGGGGCAGATTAGGGGTGTTTATACTCGGGGTACATGTTAGGGTGTTAGGTGTAAACGTTCCCATAGGAATCAATGGGATATCGGGCAGCAGCGAACATGAGCTTTCACTGCTTTCAGACTCCCATTGATTACTATAGTATCCTCCGCCTCCAGGGCAGCGGATTGAAAACCAGGTACCCTGGGCCGGAATAGTGGCGAGCGTTCCTGGTAGAAATTTGATAACTAGCAAAAGTAGTCAGATTGTGCCGAATTTGCATTCGGAACATCTGTAGTGACGTAAGCATCGATCTGTGTCGGACTGAGTCTGGCGGATCGTATGTTACGTCACAAAATTCTACTTTTGCCGGTTTGTAGGGTTTGATAACTAAGGGGAATCAGGCTTACCACAAATACGCTGCGGAATTCCAGTTTTTTTTGCGGTTGACTGCTTGATAAATAGATGCCAATGAGTCTATCTCATATATTAGTTTCACCTTTTAAGTTGCATTAATGAAATAAATGAACTTTTGCACGATATTCTAATTTTTCGAGTTTCACCTCTATACAGTAAAATAAATTCTTTCCAAATCAGACAATGTGATTGTCTGGATTTGTTTCCACATTTTGTGTCTCATAGTTGAGGTATACCTATGATGAAAATTACAGGCCTCTCTCATCTTCTTAAGTGGGAGAACTTGCAAAATTGGTGGCTGACTAAATACTTTTTTGCCCCACTGTATGTATGTATCTCTATGTTAAAGCCCTTTGCCTTCCTTTTTTTCTAACACCTGAGACCTCATATCTTTCAACAATTATAACTTTTTGTGCATTCTTTAAAAATAATTTTTAGCACATCATGTAACTGTACTTTTAAATGTGTTTTTGATGTGTTTAGTGACATTTTTTTGTTTTGCAAAACGGTTAACCATAGCTCTAAGAATGCACTATCCCGACGCATGTTAACATCAATTGTGCTTAAGTGTTCGCGTTTACTTTCAATTTGTAATTCGATCGCTACATCCAACATGTGCAAACAGCTGCAATAAACCCGAGATCCCTTGAGCGTAACTGTTAGCGCGTCACTCTGAATCTGGCCCATTGTGTAGTAGAAGTTTGAAAGAATGTGAATATATAAAGCTGTGTTTAGAAGGAGATAAACGTTGCATTAAAATGTGTTTTATAATATACAAACACTAACGTAAATGAAATAGTTACATATAGAGGAGTAAAATACATACTTATATGCACATTATAAAATGATACATAATAAATTATAATGTTAAAGTACACACAATTAAATAGTAAATAGTATGCAGTGAACCATTCATTAGGATCTTTTTTTATTTAATGAAAAAAGTGAAATATATATATATATATATATATATATAGTGAAAGTTGATGTGAATGTAAATGTACACACAATTAAATACTAAATAGTATTTAATGAACCATTCATAATCATTAGGTCTTTTTTTTTTCTTTTAGTGAAAAAAGGGAAATAATGAATATATAAAAATACAGTGAAATTGAATGTAAAGTTATGGAGGTTGAGCAGAACACTAGAGGCTTAGAACCTTATTACATTAGGATTCAGTACTAGAGGACAGGAATCAAAGAGTTAAAAGAAAAGCAGAATACAGAGTTCTGTTTTAAAGGTCAGTAGCTAGGTGATCAATTCATAATTCATGGAACAGATAAGGCTGGAAGTATAGGTCAGGATATACGCCAGGTTCAATACTTTGGAGACAAGTCAAAAACAGGAATGCCAGGATTTTCATGAGGAAAGACTGGCATCAGAAAAGGTCTTTTAAAACCTCCACCACTGACCTTGACACCAAAGCTCCTACAGGGTAATTTTTGACGTTGAGGGCACAATTAGCTATAACCTTAGCGTAGGTCACTGAATACTCAATGCCATTAACTTCAGCAGGGGCCACAGCTAGGCTGACTTTAGCACAAAAGGGAATATCCACACAAGCCTTAATTTCAATGGTAGGTACAGACATTTCAGTACTAAGATCCTTTACAAAAGAACAAGCGGGGAGAGAGACAGTGCAGCCCAGACCGTAGCCACACTAAGTCACTTCTTCTGCTGAAGACAGACTCTAACACTTTCTAAAATGGAACCTACATGAACACACCAAGAGCTATCCAATGAGCATGCACATATGATAACAGAGGACATTGTGATTGCGGCAGCACTGGAGTCCTCCTAACCTAACAGAGGAAGCACCAATCTCAAGCAAACCAAAAAAGTAAATGGAGCTTGGGGAGCAAAGCTGTGTGTCAAAGGAACCAAGTCCAAATCATAATTAAAAGTAACAGCTTATGGAAACATCAAACTATACATTTTAATCATCACAAAATGCCAGGGGAATTCCCCGGGAGCCCAATTCCAAGGTAAGGGGCTGAAAGTGGATAAGACTTCCTGAGGAGAGAGGCTGAACTTCCCAAGGCTCTAGCCACCAAGAAGGTGACCAGGTGAGTCAAAAATCTTGAAAAAATAAGAACTAAAAAAACTGTGACCCAAAACTGAGAGGGCTGGAAAAAATACTAAGGATGCAGGGAGATTGAGAGTTATATGGTATTTTGTATATAAATTTTCTGTCCTGTCAGATTTTCCTCATTTGCCCAAACTCCCAGACTCCCTTATTTCTCTGAACATTTTTCACCCTTATTTATAACAAGTAAAATCAAACATTTGTACTCTTACTTAGTTAATAATTTTGATGTATCTGACAGCTTGCCTTTACTCCCACTATGCATAAAAACAGAAATAGAATTCACAGATTTGTAAAAAGTTGTACGTATTAGGCTAGACTGTGTGAATGAAGAGGAGTTGTATAAAGAATTTTGTTTTAGCAAAATGTATTCAATTGTATGATTTGTCATTTTTTTCAGAAAGTTGGCATTGGAGTGCATTGTGACTTAATTTGTGCAATACCAGCCACTTCTGACTCTCTGAGAAGCTGTTTGTGTTTGAATACTGGTGCACGGGCCCTCAAAGTATATGCAGCAGTAACTTTGACTAGAAGCATTATTGCTAATGGAAGTATATTACAAAATTCTTATATTTAAAATTGGAATGCACCCATACACATTTCAAGTTTGACCTTTCTATCACCTTAATTTTTGATATATACTATACATTCATTGAAATGCTTTTTATATCCTTTTAAGTTAAAGTTTTTTGGGCGAGATTACATACACAGCACAGGGTTCAGCGCAAGTGCTGCAATCCGCACCATCCGTAATTTCACCTTGCACATCGGGCTATTACATATACGGCGCCGGCAGTTCATAAAGTGCCGAAAGTTTGATAAACTAGCGATGTCCAGAAACGTTCGTAAATACAAATTTCTGGAGTCGCCAGTGACTTACGGCACTTTAGAAACTGCCGGCGCCTAAGAAAAATAAAAAAATATATCAAATGTCCTGTAAAAGTCTAACACGCCTCCCAAAAATAAGCCCGACACGTAAAACTCCTATATCTGCTATCAAACCCATACCACAATAAACCTATTAAAGTATTAACCCCTAAATCCGTCAACCCCAACATTGCAAACTACCTTATAAAACTATTAACCCCTAATCTGCCAGTAACCCACAACGCAAACTACCTATTAAAGTATTAACCCCTAAACCGCCCAAAGCCCACAACACAATAAACCTATTAAAGTATTAACCCCATAACCGCCAAAGCCCACAATGCAAATAATTAAATTACTAAGCCCCCTAACCTAACACCCCCTAACCTAATACCCCCTAAATGAACCCAAATTATAAAATACTAAAGTTACTATTAAAATAAACAAATCTAACACTACTTTAAAAATAAAAAATAAACTAAGTATAAATTAAAGGGACAGTCTAGTCAAAATTAAAATTCTGGTGTAGACTGTCCCTTTAAGCTACAATTACATAAAATAAAAAATTCTAAGATTATAGAAAATAAAAAACAAAATTATAAAATTTAAAAAAATTATACCTAATCCCTAAACTTAAACTACCTATTGCCCTGAAAAGGGCATTTGTTTGGGCATTGCCCTTAAAAGGGCATTTAACTCTTTTACAAAGTGCCCACCCTAATCTAAATGAATAACCCCCCCAAAAAATAAAAAAAACCAACCTAAGTCTAACCCCCAGGTTGATACTCAACATTCCTGAACTCCGGCGGAGAAGTCTTCTTCTAAGTTATGACCTCTTCTTTCTTCTTCCAGGAACAATCCGGCACGGAGCGGAGGGTGGAGCTGAAGACCGATGACCGCGGAGCTGAAGACCGGCAACGCTGGAACTGAAGACCAGCGATCCTGGAACTGAAGACCGGCGACCCTGGAACTGAAGACCGGCGACCGCAGAACCATGGAGCGTGGAGGATACTTTTCGTATGATCGCAGCCGTACAGTGGATAGTGAATTCAAGGGACGCAATTAAAAATGGCGTCCCTTGTATTCCTATTGGCTGATTTGATTCTTCAAATTCAAACCAGCCAATAGGATGGGAGCTACAAATGGAGTAAGATTTCTTCATTTTCGCCATGTAAGTCCTTGCGCTGAATATTGGATACCGATTTGCGATGCGGTTCCATGTTAGCTTATGGGAGTAAAAATTGCGGGCGACAGGTGAAATATACGCGCGTAACTTGTATACTACGCCGTATATGTAATACCAAAATCTCGTAAAAACTGGCGTCTCTGGATTTTGCGGGCGACAACACATATGTAATTTTTAAACAAAATTGCATATTGTAGAAGTCTACTGTCTAATAAGGAAAACTCCCACAGCTGCATTGGTGGACAGTAACACCACAAACTTAAAGGGACATAATACTCATATGATAAATCACTTGAAACTCATTCAGTATAACTGTAAAAAGCTGACAGGAAAATATCACCTGAGCATCTCTATGTAAAAAAGGAAGATAGTTTACCTCACAACCTCAGCTCACCAGAGTGCGTCCTGTGTAAAAAGTTATACTTCAGCTGCTGTCCAGCTGCATGTAAAAAATTTTTTGAAAAAATGAAGAAATGAACTGCAACCAATCAGTATCAACAGTGCTGAGGTCATGAACTTACTGTGATCTCATTAGATTTCACTTAACTCTCATGAGATTTCATAGTAAATTTCCTTAAACTGAATAGGGAAATAACATGAGTGTGCATGAGGCACGCTCCCTTGCAGGTTCCTGGACAGGCATACTGATTTGCTGCTTAAAGTCCTTTGCAGTTTGGTGTGAAAACTTCGGACATTTTGAGGTAAAATATCTTTCTTTTTTACATAGAGATGTTCAGGTGATATTTCCTAGTCAGCTTTTTACAGCTATGCTAAATCACTTTCCAGTGTTTCAACATTTGGGTATCATGGCCCTTTACGAAAAAAAGATGTTTACTTTTTAACGCAGGAACATCCGTATTAAAAAAAAAATAATAATAAAAAAATACACTTTTAAATACCACTTTTAGATACAACAATTTATTATTTTTTTAACATGTTGGAGCATATTACGAGTGGAGAGCAAGCGTTTGTGTGTTAGTGATAAGGGGTTTATTGCTGTTGCTTGTGTTCATCGGGCTTAACGCTGGTATTATGAGTGGAAAGTTGCTTGAGCGCAATCAGGATTTATGCTAGAATGATTAACATGTCCTCACAGCTCTGGTTAAACGACCAGTAAATACAGTATATTTGCATAATCAACACATGCATGATAACAAGACAATGCAATAGCACTTAGGGGCCGATTTATCAAGTCCCGAATGGGGCCGTATACCCCTGTTTCTGCGTGAGCCTTCAGGCTCGCAGGAAACAGGAGTAAAAAAGCAGTGGGCTTCAGACCGCTGCTCCTCAACTCGTACGCCTCCTCTGAGGTGGTAGACATCAATCTGCCTGATCTCATACAATTGGGTTGATTGACACCCCTGCTAGCGGCCAATTGGCTGCAAATCTGCAGGGGGTGGCATTGCACAAGCAGTTCACCAGGACTGCTTGTGCAATGATAAATGTCGACAGCATATGCTGCAGTGTATGCTACAGCGGATCATGTCCGCCAGAAATTTGATAAATCGGCCCCTTTGTCTGAACTTGAGAAGTAAATTTTTTTCTGACAAATTTCAAAATTATGTCATCAGATGACATCCATCAGCAAATCACAAATGCATATACGTATATTCTATGAATTCTTGCACACGCTCAGTAGGAGCTGGTGACTCAAAAAGTATAACTTAAAAAAGACTGTGCACATTTTGTTAATGGAAGTAAATTAGGCCTAGATTTAGAGTTTGGCGGTAGCCGTGAAAACCAGCGTTAGAGGCTCCTAACGCTGGTTTTAGGCTACCGACGGTATTTGGAGTCAGTCAGGAAAGGGTCTAACGCTCACTTTTCAGCCGCGACTTTTCCATACCGCAGATCCCCTTACGTCAATTGCGTATCCTATCTTTTCAATGGGATCTTTCTAACTTCGGTATTTAGAGTCGTGTCTGAAGTGAGCGTTAGAAATCTAACGTCAAAACTCCAGCCGCAGAAAAAAGTCAGTAGTTAAGAGCTTTCTGGGCTAACGCCGGTTTATAAAGCTCTTAACTACTGTGTTGTAAAGTACACTAACACCCATAAACTACCTATGTACCCCTAAACCGAGGTTCCCCCACATCGCCGCCACTCGATTACATTTTTTTAACCCCTAATCTGCCGACCGCCACCTACGTTATCCTTATGTACCCCTAATCTGCTGCCCCTAACACCGCCAACCCCTATATTATATTTATTAACCCCTAACCTGCCCCCCACAACGTCGCCGCCAGCTACCTACAATAATTAACCCCTAATCTGCCGACCGCAAAGCGCCGCTACTTACGTTATCCTTATGTACCCCTAATCTGCTGCCCCTAACACCGCCGACCCCTATATTTTATTTATTAACCCCAAATCTGCCCCCCACAACGTCGCCTCCACCTGCCTACACTTATTAACCCCTAATCTGCCGACTGGACCGCACCGCTATTATAATAAAGTTATTAACCCCTAATCCACCTCACTAACCCTATAATAAATAGTATTAACCCCTAATCTGCCCTCCCTAACATCGCCGACACCTAACTTCAAACATTAACCCCTAATCTGGCGACTGGAGCTCACCGCTATTCTAATAAATTTATTAACCCCTAAAGCTAAGTCTTACCCTAACACTAACACCCCCCTAAGTTAAATATAATTTAAATCTAACAAAATAAATTAACTCTTATTAAATAAATTATTCCTATTTAAAGCTAAATACTTACCTGTAAAATAAATCCTAATATAGCTACAATATAAATTATATTTATATTATAGCTATTTTAGGATTTATATTTATTTTACAGGTAACTTTGTATTTATTTTAACCAGGTACAATAGATAAAATAGTTAAAATAATTACAAAATTACCTGTAATATAAATCCTAACCTAAGTTACAATTAAACCTAACACTATACTATCAATAAATTAATTAAATAAAATACCTACAATTATCTACAATTAAACCTAACACTACACTATCAATAAATTAATTAAATACAATATCTACAAATAAATACAATGAAATAAACTAACTAAAGTACAAAAAATAAAAAAGAACTAAGTTACAAAAAATAAAAAAATATTTACAAACATCAGAAAAATATTACAACAATTTTAAACTAATTACACCTACTCAAAGCCCCCTAATAAAATAACAAAGACCCCCAAAATAAAAAAATGCCCTACCCTATTCTAAATTACTAAAGTTCAAAGCTCTTTTACCTTACCAGCCCTGAACAGGGCCCTTTGCGGGGCATGCCCCAAAGAATTCAGATCTTTTGCCTGTAAAAAACCCACATACAATACCCACCCCCCAACATTACAACCCACCACCCACATACCCCTAATCTAACCCAAACCCCCCTTAAATAAACCTAACACTAAGCCCCTGAAGATCTTCCTACCTTATCTTCACCATACCAGGTTCACCGATCGATCCAGAAGAGCTCCTCCGATGTCCTGATCCAAGCCCAAACGGGGGGCTGAAGATGTCCATGATCCGGCTTAAGTCATCATCCAAGCGGGAGCTGAACGCGGCTTTTTTGCAGGTATTAGGTTTTTTTCAGCTCAAACAGCCCCATTGTTTCCTATGGGGGAATCGTGCACGAGCACGTTTTTGAAGCTGGCCGCGTCCGTAAGCAACTCTGGTATCGAGAGTTGAAGTTGCGTTAAATATGCTCTACGCTCCTTTTTTGGAGCCTAACGCAGCCTTTCTGTGGACTCTCAATACCAGAGTTATTTAAAAGGTGCGGCCAGAAAAAAGCCAGCGTTAGCTACGCGGGTCGTTACCGACAAAACTCTAAATCTAGCCATTAGAAAGTTGTTTGAAGTTGCTGCCCTATCTGAATCATTAAAGTTTAATTTTTACTTGAGTGTCCCTTGAGTCATGCTTATGATGAAGGCCTGATTGCCGAAACATGTAAAGCATGACTTTTTTCCGTTTAAAGTGATGAATTAAACTTGGATGTTTTTACTTTGAAGATGTGCCGGTTTTTCTTTTGATTGGTTTGTCCCTTTAACACTCATAATAAAACTACCTAATAAAAAGTATTAAAAAAAATATTGCACACAAAAGTTATAAGGGCTCAAAGATATGAGGTCTCAGGCAGCAAAGCGCCTTAAAGGGATATTAAACCCAAATTTTGTATTTCATGATTCAGATAGAGCATGCACATATACACATTTATAGACATATATTTTAGTGCTTTGGAGCCCTTTGCATTTAAATTGACAGTCTAGTCAAAATTCAACTTTCATGCTTCCAATAAGACATGCAATTTTAAACAACTTTCCAATTTACTTTATTTTTTTAAATTTATTTTTATTGAAGTTTTCAATATACAAAATGTCAAACAAGTCATTATGATATATTGCGTTGTTCATTACCGTGATATTTGCATGTAGGTCCATGTGACCAAAATTTAGACAGTAGACAACATTACTGGATAATGGTTGGTATGAAGCTAGTAGCCAATAAATCACCAGAAAACCAAAAAAATTAAGAAACAATTGAATAAACAAGTAAACAAATAAACAAATATAGAAATGTTCCACAGGTTTAGTTATCAAAAAAGAGCCATATTACTTATTGCATTCCAGTGAACCCTATTCATTAAACTTATGGCTGAGGAGGAGTATGTGTGTTGTTAATAGAAAGGGATTCCCAATAGAATTTGATATTGGCGTAAAAGGGAAGTCTGTTGGTTCTATAGTACCCGTATTGTTCTAGAGGGAGGATATTATCCATTTTTTGGATCCAAAGGGCTCTGGTAGGGAGTTGTGGGGATTTCCAGTATGTGGCAATCATTAATCTAGTGCAGTTTAATCCCATCTGCAGGAGTGTATTGCGGATTTTACATCTACATACAGGGCTCTTATTAAGTAGAGCCACTTTTGGCGATAGGGTAAAATCAGCTCCCATCAGTTCTTTGTAAGTGTTTTCTAATTCTTTCCAAAAAGGGGTTATATTGGGGCATTCCCACCACATATGTATCATAGTGCCTTTTTTGTTGTAACCTCTCCAACACAATTGTGAAGCTGTGGTTAAATCTTTTGTATTCTGGCTGGGGTCAAATACCATCTTAGAAGAATTTTAAAGTTTAGCTCTAATAGGCGAGTTGATGTAGAGGATTTTCGGGTATTAATGTAAATCTGTTTCCAGTCTTGGGCCTCTAAAGTACAATGGAGTTCTTGGTTCCATTGCGTGACATGTGTTGGGGTTGCTATGGAAGAAGTAGACTCCTAGATCCTCCTGGACATAGATAGTGCTCCCCTATGTGAAGCAGTGAGATGCAAAGTTGTTCATATGGAATAAGGGCCCTGGTGAGGTCAGGTTTAAGGTTTGTGTTGTGTAGAAATGGTGGATTTGGGAATATTTAAGCCACAAAGCGAAGGCACCATTTAGGATGTTCTGATGGTTGGTTCGTGGCCTTAACTTCCCTTGGTCCCTTGGTCTAAAAGAGAAAGGAAAGGAACAGATTCTGGGGTTTCTAAAACTACACCTATCCTACCCATGAACTCAAACCCTCCCATGAACTCCATGTTTGGGGAAATTGGGATTAAAGGTGATACCTTTGTAGATATTCCTGTGGTATTTGCTATTATATGATCCTATGTATTGAATATGTGTCAGTATAGTGCTGATTTAAGGCAAGGTAAGGGCCTGCAAGTTTTTGGAGTCCAACAAAGGGAGCCTGGGGATAGTGTTCTTAAAATATGTCCAGTGGGACCCAAGATTTCACTTCAACTTTTGTATGCCAGTCGTAGATTCTTTAAATCATGGTTGCCTTATAGTATGTCTCAATCTTTGGGACTCCCAATCCTCCCTCCTTGGTTGGTCTGTACATGGAAGTCGCATTGATTCTCGGGCGCACACAACCCCAAATGAAAGAGTTTATGCACCTTTGAAGCTGCTAAGTGTATATTGTGGGGAGGGAAATTCGAACAGTCTGCAAAATATAAAGGATTCTGGGCAAGATTGTCATTTTAATTGCCTGGATTCTGCCCCACCATAACAAGGGTTTATCCTGCCATGAGAGGAGAGTTTGTTGTGTGGTTTGCAGGAGGGGTTTGTAATTTAGATCAAAAAGCTGTGCAATGCGTGAGGTTAACTTAACTCCTAGGTATTTTATCTGGGATGTTATTATTTTATATGGGCAAATTGTTTTTAGGGAGAGGATTGCCTTCTGTGGAATAGAGATGCCTAAGACTTCCGATTTTTGTTGGTTAATAAGAAAGTTCGATAGGTTACTGAAAGTTGCAAATTCTTGCGCTAGTGCTGGTATGGAGGTTAGTGGGGTAGTTACTGTGACTAGGACATCGTCCGCGAACATGGCAAGTTTGTATTTGTTTGGGCCCATTGAAATTCCCTTAATGGTCTTGTTGTTTCGTATATGTGTGGCTAGAGTTTCCATTGTCAATATGAAAAGGGCCGGGGAAAGGGGGCATCCCTGCATAGTACCATTCGCAATGTGAAAACTATCGGAAAGCACTCCATTAACTCAAACCCTAGCTGATGGCTTATTATATAAGTGAAAGATTATTTTTATCATTAACTCTCCAAATCCAAATGGGTAAAGTGTCTGTTTAAGAAAGGTCCAATTTAGTCGATCAAAGGCTTTTTCCGCATCTGTTGATACCAGAGCAGATGGGATATTGTATTTGGTCACATATTCTGTCAGATGTATGACCCTAATGGTGTTATCTCTGGCTTCTCTTAGGGGGGCAAAGCAAGCTTGATATATATGTATAATAGTGGGTAATATTGAGTTGATTCACCTAGCTAAAAACGTAGCATATATTTTTATGTCGCTGTTAAGCAATGAGATTGGGTGGTAACTACTCGGGTCTGTCGGTGGCTTCCCTAGCTTGAGAATTACTGAAATATGAGCTTCAAGTAGTTGCGTGGAAAACTGACCTTTGTTGTCCAGGTAGTTAAAAAGGTTTGCTAGATGGGGGGTCAAGATATGGCTAAATTGTTTATAGTAAATATTTGTCAAGCCATCGGGCCCTGGGCTTTTATGTGGGGGGATCTCTTTTATTGCAAGCAGAATTTATTGAGTTGTGATCGGTGCATCTAAAGAATCTGATATTTCCTTAGATAGCATTGGGAGTTGGGCCTCAGTCAAATATCGGTCTATGAGGGGTGTGCTGTTTGAGTATTCAGTGGGAGGAATATTGTATAGTTTCCTATAGTAGTCGCTGAATGCGTTAGCTATTTTCTTACAATCCGAAGTGTCCTACTCATCTTGCGTCTTAATTGATTGTATATAATTGGCAAGGTGTTTTTTTTTTAGCAATCTGGCTAAGAGTGTTCCAGCTCTGTTCCCTTCTACAAAATAAAGCTTTTTGAGGTAGAATGCTTTCATTTGAACCTCTTTGTGTAAGAGGTTGTTCATTTCTATTCTAGCAATCCTAAGTGTTTCAATACAATTGGTGCTGGTGGGGTTCTGCATGTGTGCATATTCCGCGTTATGTAAAGCGTTCAGTGATCTAGTGTATTCGGTGTTGTAGGATTTTGTTAAAAACAAAATTTATGCTTACCTGATAAATTTATTTATTTCTTGACACGATGAGTCCACGGATCATCTAATTACTATTGGGAATATCACTCCTGCCCAGCAGGAGGCGGCAAAGAGCACCCAGCAAAGCTGTTAAATATCACCTCCCTTCCCTCCGACCCCAGTCATTCGACCGAAGCAAAGGAGAGAAAGGAAGCAATAAGGCGCAGAGGTGTCTGAGGTTTATAGCATGACAAAAGCCTGTCTTAAAAACAAGGCGGGCCGTGGACTCATCGTGTCAAGAAATAAATAAGTTTATTAGGTAAGCATACATTTTGTTTTCTTTCTAATGACATGATGAGTCCACGGATCATCTAATTACTATTGAAAATCAATACCCAAGCTAGAGGACACAGATGATATGGGAGGGACAAGACAGGGAACCTAAACTGAAGGCACCACTGCTTGAAGAACCTTTCTCCCAAAAGAAGCCTCAGCCGAGGCAAAAGTATCACATTTATAAAATTTAGAAAAAGTGTGAAGAGAGTTGCAACCTTGCAAATCTGTTCCACAGAAACTTCATTTTTGAATGCCCAGGAAGAGGAAACATCCCTCGTAGAATGAGCCGTGATTCTCTTAGGAGGCTGCTGTCCTGCAGTTTCATAGGCAAAGCAAATGATACTCCTCAACCACAAAGAAAGAGAAGTAGCCATAGCTTTCTGCCCCTTACATTTCCCAGAGAAAACCACAAACAGAGCAGAAGACTGGCAAAAATCCTTAGTCGCCTGTAGATAGAACTTTAACGCATGCACCACGTCTAGGTTGTACAGCAAACGCTCTTTATGAGAAGATGGATTAGGACATAAAGAAGTAGCAACAATCTCCTGATTAATGTTCCTATCCAAAACCACTTTAGGGAGAAACCCTAACTTGGTACGCAAAACGATCTTATCAGAATGAAAAATAATGTAAGGAGATTCAAACTGCAACGCCGAGAGCTCTGAGACTCTACGAGCAGATGAAATAGCAACAAGATAACATTTTAATATCTAAGGAATGCATAGGTTCAAACGGAGCCTGCTGAAGAACAAGGTTAAGACTCCAGGGAGGAGTAACAGGTTTAAAAACACAGGCCTCATTCTGACCAAGGCCTGACAGAACGATTGCACATCTGGAACATCCGCCAGACGTTTATGTAACAAAATAGACAATGCAGATATTTGACCTTTCAAGGAACTGGCCGATAAACCCTTCTCCAAACCCTCTTGGAGAAAGGCTAGAATTCTAGGAATCCGAACTCTACTTTGAATTCACACCAATACAGATATTTACGCCATATCTTGTAGTAAATCTTCCTTTTTAAAGGCTTAATGACCGACTCCAAAAATCCCCGCTTAAATAAAATTTAGCATTCAATCTCCAAGCAGTCAGTTTCAGAGAAATTAGATTTGGATAAAGGTAGGGCCCTTCAAGTAGAAGGTCCTTCCTCAATGGAAGTCTCCAAGGTGGGAGAGAGGACATCTCCACTAAGTCTGCATACCAGATCCTGCAAGGCCATGCCGGTGCAATGAGGATCACAGACAACTTCTCCTGTTTCATTCGAGGAATGACCCGAGGAAGGAGAGCAAATGGAGGAAATAGGTATGCTAGACTTAAATTCCAAGGGACCGCTAGAGCATCTATCAGTACAGCCTGAGGATCCCTTGACCTCGATCCGTACCTCGGGAGCTTGGTATTCTGACGAGATGCCATGAGATCCAATTCCGGCTGTCCCCATTTGAGAATCAAGCTGGAAAACACATCCGGATGGAGTTACCACTCCCCCGGATGAAAAGTCTGTATGCTCAGAAAATCCACCTCCCAATTGTCCACTCCTTGAATGTGGATTGCAGATAGACAGCAGTTGTGGATCTCTGCCCACCAAATAATCTTGGCTCCATCTGTCATAGCTAAGGAACTCTGAGTTCCCCCTAATGATTGATGTAAGCCACTGAAGTTATGTTGAACGACTGTAACCTGAGAAACTGGGCCGAAGCTAACTGAGGCCATGCTAGGAGAGCATTGAAGATTGCTCTCAGTTACAGAATGTTTATGGGTAGAACTGACTCCTGCTGAGTCCAAGTCCCCTGAGCCTTTAGAGAGCCCCAGACTGCTCCCCATCCCAACAGGCTGGCGTCCATTGCCACAATCACCCAGTTGGGTCTGCAGGAGCGCGTTTCCTTGGAGAGATGATCCTGAGACAACCACCAAAGAAGAGAATCTCTTGTCTTCTGATCCAGATGTAATCGTAGAGACAGGTCCGTATAATCTCTGTTCCACTGCTTGAGCATGCATAACTGCAGAGGTCTGAGGTGGAAATGGGAAAACGGAATGATGTCCATGGCAGCTACCATCAGACCGATTACCTCCATACATTGAGCCACTGATGGCTGAGGAGAGGACTGAAGCGACAGACAAGAGTCGAAGATCTTTGATTTTCTGACCTCTGTCTGAAATATTTTCATTGATAGGGAATCTATTATGGTTCCCAAGAATACTACCCTTGTGGCCAAAATTAAGGAACTCTTTCCCAGATTCACCTTCCATCCATGAAAGCGCAGGAAGGATAACAACATCTCTGTGTGGGAGTTCGCTTGTTGAAAGGATGGCTCCTGAACCAGGATGTCGTCCAGATGAGCCATTGCAATGCCCCACAACCGGAGCACCGCCAACAAGGATCCCAGGACCTTTGAAAAAATTCTGGGAGCTGTGGCAAGGCCGAATGGGAGAGCCACAAACTGGAAGTGTTTGTCTAAAGAGGCGAACCTCAGAAACTTGTGATGATCCCTGTGGATGGGAACATGCAGGTATGCATCCTTTAAATCTACTGTTGTCATGAATTGACCCTCTTGAACCAAGGGAAGAATAGAACGAATAGTTTCACCTTGAAGGACGGTACCCTGAGGAACAAGTTTAGACTCTTGAGATCTAGAATTGGTCTGAAAGTTCCCTATTTTTTGGGAACCACAAACAGATTGGAGTAAAATCCCAGACCCTGCTCCTGCATTGGAACAGAAACTATCACTCCCAGGTCAGAAAAGTCTTGAACACAGCGTAAGAATGCCTCTCTTTTTATCTGGTCTACAGATAATCTTGAGAGCAGAAACCTGCCCCTGGGAGGATAAGTTTTGAATTCTAGTTTGTATCCCTGGGACACAATGTCCACCACCCAGGGATCCTGAACATCCCGAACCCAAGCGTGAGCAGAGAAGGAAAGTCTGCCCCCAGAAGATTCGGTCCCGGATCAGGGGCAGACTCTTCATGCTGACTTTGAGTCATTAACGGGCTTCTTGGATTGCTTACCCTTGTTCCAAGACTGGTTGGACCTCCAGGCAGGCTTGGACTGTTCTTGTTTTGTAGAAGGAGAGGACGGCTTACCCTTGAAATTTCGAAAGGAACGAAAATTACTCTGATGTTCTTTCTGCTTATTCCTTTTATCCTTAGAGAGGAAATGACCCTTTCCTCCCATAATGTCGGAAATAATTTCCGCCAAGCCTGGCCCAAATAAAGTCTTACCCTTGAAAGGAATCGCCAAAAGCTTAGACTTAGACGACACATCCACAGACCAGGATTTTAACCATATGGCTCTTAGTCTGAGATTTCAGACCAAAGTATCATCCTCCTCAGACTTCTGGGAGGGAACATTCGCAATAGCCACGACTGTGTCAGAAGCCTTACTCACTGATTCTTTACATTTCCTTTTGCACTTTCCCTGCAGCATGGGAAAAGCAGACAACGCATCAGATACCGCTGAGGACATGAGGCTAGCGATTTCTTGCAATGTAACTCCAGGTGGAGTTAGAGTGGAAGCGCAGGGCACTGCATGTGTGGGCGATACTTGGGACACCTGAGGAGAAAGCTGCGGCATATATTGAACATTGTCATTAGACTCCTAGACAGCATCCGTCTTAGACAATCTTGGCTCAGAAAAAAGTCTATCCCTGTAATTTAAAGTTCTCTCAATACATGAGGAACAGAAAGGGATTGGTGGTTCCACATTAGCATCAAAACATAAAGAACAAGTAACATTTTGCAAGGCCTCTTGGTCCATCTTAACTCACAATGGAACAAATTCCCCCTAAATAAATTTAAATTTTTGATAAAATGAAAATACAAAAAAAAGTTACTGTCTCTTTAATTTTTAAAACGTAACTTTTTTACTTTTTGAAGCAAGGGAATAGATAGTAACACACAAACTCCCCAGACGACCTCCACACCTCAGCTTAGCTCTGCTGAGGTGCCTACCTGCCCTGCTGACACCAGATAGAATTTCCTGTAGTAGAAGCAATCCGGACTCATCTTGAATCACAGTGAAAAGCTGTCTGGATTAGTCTTAAGTGCTTTTTTTGCGCTTCCCTGCGTCTGAAAACTCTGCTAACTGCCTAGTCACAGCTCCTATCTGGAAGTGAAGGAGGAAAGGTGTGCAACAGTAATTGCCGCCTCAGCTAGCCCCGCCCATTGTGGGCATCTTAAAAAAAATAACCACCCAGAATGGTTCTTACAGTCAAACCGCTGGGAGAAGTGAACACCACACCAAACATGAGCCCATTAAACTCTTCTGCCCCAGTGCCTGCCATAACAAATACTGCCTTATGTGAATATGTTCCCCCAAACATACAATATGAATGGAAATAAAGTCAGCACTTACCTCATAGATCTGCCAGGCAGTAAGGCAGCTCACTAGGCTTGAGAGGTCTTTTCCCTCACATGGACCTGTGGAAAAAGAGATAAAGACTGAGTAATCTTACTCAGGCTTTCAGTATTAGGGCAGCATTAACTACATGGGAGGAGCAGTGAGGATTGTACCCCACAAGTTCCCATTGCTTGAAAGCCACCACTGCACTACTGAAGAGACATATGGACTACAGCTACACCCTAGGACAAAGCAGAATAATCTTGCACTGCTGAAAAATAATATAATCTTGCTTGAAGAATCTTCTTTCTAACACTTAAACTATACCACTTCCTTGCTCTAACGTAGGCAAAGAGAATGACTGGGGTTGGGGGGAAGGGAGGTGATATTTAACAGCTTTGCTGGGTGCTCTTTGACGCCTCCTGCTGGGCAGGAGTGATATTCCCAATAGTAATTAGATGATCCGTGGACTCATCATGTCATTAAAAAGAAATAGCTTTTTGCTTGATAAATTTGCCTCTAATAACCACCTTGTGGGCTTCCCATATCAAGGTTGGGAAGGATGGTGGGGTTGTGTTACGTCTAAAATAGTCCTGTAGGGATAGCTGTATTTTCTTAACTATGGTTGGTTGTAGAAAGAGAGTGTCATCTAATTTCCAGCTAAAGTCTGTTACTGGCCTCTCTGGCGAATCCATGGGCAGAGATACCATAGCGTGATCTGACCACAGTGTTGGTTCAATTTCCAAGTCTCATGCCAGGGTGAGTCCTATTTGGTCAATATAAATGTGGTTGAATCTGGAATAAGTGTGTCTAGGGTTGGAGAAAAAAGTATACCTTTTTTGTGTTGGATGTTGAAGCCACCATTTATCTATAAGTGTAGCAGACCTTAGGTGTTGTGTTATGTTTTTGAGAGAACTTTGGGGATGTGAGCTTTTGACTTGTGAACAATCCAATGTAGGGTTTAAGGCTATGTTGAAGTCTTCTGCCAGTATTGTGATGCCCTTTGAGACACCCAATAGTTCCCCAGTAAAACGTTTTAAAAAGGGGACTTTGTCGAAATTTGATGCATGTACGTTGGCCAGTGTAATTACCCTGTTAAATAAAAGCCCGACCATTATTAAAAAATGACCCTCAGTATCAGAGTGTTGTTGAAGAATTTGGAAAGGGATATATTTGTGTAGCAAAATGCCTGAGCCGTTTTTCTTTATTGATGTGTGCGAATTTAAAAAACCTACCGGATATTGTTTAGAGGTAAGTTTGGGTTCAGCGTTTTTAAGAAAATGTGTCTCTTGTATGAAGACAATTTTGCTTTTTTGTTTGGTGAACTAATTGAGTGTTACTGACTGTTTTGTTGGAGAGAGCCCTTTTACGTTTTGGGTGGGTAAGTGTTCGTTGGGCCATTGGAGTTTCTGGTGAAAGGAGGGGTGCGTGGAGTGTTCAGGTGTGATAAATGGCAACTTTTCTGAGAGGAGTTGTGTCGATAAGATTGTGAGTTGTAGGGTAAGACATGAATGGCAGTTGGTATGTGTAGCGTACAATTCTTGGCTACTATCGGTCAGTGGATACAATAATTGTATATTGAAAATCTGTAAAAAACAGTGTAATAACAAAAAACAAAACAAGAATGAACATAATAACAAGATAAACAAACAATGCATAGATCTAACAGTACTGGCAGCCAAACTAAGTAACTGCTCAACAAGAAGAGCAATGGGGGGGGGGGGGGTTGTCTAGTGGGCAATAAGAAGCTAATACCTCACTAGCAGGCAAAACCCTTTGATAAGGGTTATATTACTGTACTTGCTAACTTACAACAGAACTGCGATCAGCAATCTAATAAACAATACTTAACAGATTACCATTAAGATTAACATTATCATTATCAATCCTAACTATTAACTTGGCTGGGCTAAATGTCCCATAAAAGTGCCCGAGGGGTGTGGATCTAAATCAACATTCCCCTTATTGGAACAATTTCACCTGTCCAGAGAGTACATTTGGATTTTTGTCCATATTTAAATGGTACTTGACTCATGGGGGCTCCACCTGGAGAGGTCTGGTTCTTTTTCGGTTTACTTTGATCCAATATGGTTGTGGAGGTTTTGGGTAATTTGAGGATGACTAATCTCTTGATGCAGGTGAAGAGTTGAGGGTGGGCAATTGCGGTTGAGATATTCCTAGTTGATGACAAAAAGAGTCCAGGTCATCTGGGGTTCTGTAGATAATCACTTGGGTTCCTTTTAACACCTTGATAGAGAAGGGGAATCCCCATCTGTAAGGTATCTTAAGATTTTGTAGGTGGTTGATCAGGAATTTTGCTTCCCTCCTCTTGTTCAGCGTAATGGGACTCAGGTCTGCATACATTTGGATGGTGTTACTTTCAAATGTGATGATCTTTGCTTTCCTTGAGGCCTCCATGATTTTTTCCTTGTCATTAAAAACTTGGAATTTTAGGATAATATCTCTTGGTAGTTTGCTCTCAGGTGGTTAAGGCCTAAGGGCCCTATGGGCTTTTTCTAAAGGTAGAAGGGATGTTTCCTCCGTTTGTAAAAGAAAGCGGAATAACCTTTGCAGGTAAGGGACAAGCTGACTTGGTGCTAATGTCTACGATACCCCTCTAACTCTAGCATTGTTACGCCTTCCTCGATTATCTAGATCTTCGAGGTGTAGTTGCATCTGGTGCATTATCTGATCTTGTGTTTCGAGGGTGCGGCTATGGGAATCCAATTCTTTGTTTACTTGTTCAGCATCTTCTTCCAAATATAGCATTCTGTCTCCCAAATCAGATATGTCCTTTTTGACCTCAGTGAGGCCATCTTTTATGAGTTTCCCTACTTGCATGAGTAATAAGGCAAAATCCTCTTTAGTGGGAAGATTTACTAAATCTGCTTTGGTGGTGGGATCTTTGTCCTGTTGAGCGAGAGAGGTTGCATTTACATTTGTGTCTTCCATTTCTTGACTATACAATTCCAAACTGGCTTCAGTGGATGATTCCAGGATCTTGAAAAAGTTGTTTAGCTTGCCTGATGTGTTAGAGGCTCCTTTCGTTGTCTTTTCTTGCCTAGGGGTTCTCCTTGAGGCCATTTAGACAAAGCAGTGAAGCGGTAGGAAGGGCTAGTTAATATAAAAGGTGAGTCCAGCAAAGAAATTGTCAGATATTGCAGAATCAGACCTTTTAATAAGGTCTCTGTTGCTGTAAAAAAGAAAAAGGTACTTTAAGATGCTAAAGTTATTGTGAAATGTGGCTCCCCAAGATTTAGCTTGTAGGTTAAGTGCACTCTCTGTAATGTATTGGTACACTCATGCAGATAGATTATGGCCTAATCTGCCATCACCTCCTTTACCAGTGCGCGTCTTGGGCCGTATGATTTTGGTGCTAAAGATTGCAATGCCTCCGTTCTTCAACGAGGCCCTATAGGGCTGG
Organism: Bombina bombina; assembly: GCF_027579735.1. Lineage (NCBI taxonomy): Eukaryota > Metazoa > Chordata > Amphibia > Anura > Bombinatoridae > Bombina > Bombina bombina. The sequence goes on along the minus strand of NC_069503.1, from coordinate 667,098,681 downwards.
GAAATAGGGAGAAGTCTGTGTTTGAGACAAATTACTGCTTATCGACCTCTGTTGCAGAGGATTATTTGCTGATCTGAGTCTCAAAGGTTTATATGCCTGTTACGCTTCAACTTTTAACTGAGATCTTAGTTAGCTCACTGAACTTATCTCTTTTAGCTTTTTTTCATGCAATTTCACTCTTGAGACTATTTTTTTTCTCCGCTGTTCCTTTATTTATTTGTTATGTGGGCTTTATAATATTTCTACGTAATGACCTCCCTGCTCCCGGGTATCAGATAGGCAAATGTGTGGCCTGACTTTGGGCCTCTTACTGCTAAGTATGAGGTCCGCTTGTGTTAGGATCCACCATTCTCTTATTGGGGGTTGTTATGTGGCGACACAAATCTGCTCATGCAGGATATTATATTGGTGTTTTACTGTTTTTTACTGTTTTTCCCTGCACCCTCCGACTCCTTCTGTTCCCGCGTGGAGCAAGTACAAGTGATTGCCTCACCTGCCTTACTGCTTAAGAGGTGTACATTAGACTCAGATCCGATGGATGCTGCTCTGTTCCGTTATTAAAGTTGCTGCATTGGTGAGGTCTAACTGCTTCCTTTGTGCCAGGATTCGCTACGGGTGTCTGCCTGGAAACGGAGCTCTCTATTCAAGCGGCCATGTTGGTCGCTGGCCGGCTCCTCTCCCCTTTCCAATTTACTTTTATCACCAAATTTGCTTAGCTCTTTTTGTATTCTTTGTGGAATGCTAAACCTAGGTAGGCTCAAATGCTAATTTCTAAGCCGTTGAACTGCCTCTTATCTCAGTGCATTTTGACCGTTTTTGACAGTTAGACACTGCTATTTCATGTGTGTCATATAGATAACATTGTGCTCACTCCCATGGAGTTATTTAAGAGTCAGCATTGATTGGCTAAAATGCATGTCTGTCAAGAGAAATGAAATAAGGGGGCAGTCTGTAGAGGCTTAGAAACAAGGAAATGACAGAGGTAAAAAGTGTATTAAAGGGACAGTCAACACCAGCATTTTTGTTGTTTAAAAAGATAGATAATCCCTTTATTACTCATTCCCCAATTTTGCATAACCAACACAGTTATATTAATATACTTTTTACCTCTGGGATTAATTTGTATCTAAGCATCTTCTGAGTGCCCCCTGATCATATGACATTTTATTTATTATCTATTGACTTTCATTTTAGCCAATTAGTGCAGTGTCTCCCACAAGCCACGGGCGTGATCACAATGTTATCTATATGGTTTACATGAACTTGCTCTCCCGGTTGTGAAAAGCAAATAAAGAAGCATGTGACAAAAGGAAGCCTTCAAGGGTTTAGAAATTATCATATGAGCCTTCCTAGATTTAGTTTTTAAGTTTTAACTAAGAATACCAAAAGAACAAAGCAAAATTGGTGAAAAAAGTAAATTGGTTTTCCCCCACTTTTTTATCCATTGACTTCTATGGGGGTATAGGTTAACACGTGCACAATATTCTTACTTCGGCTTTTTGTGCGGGTCAGGTTAGCGCACTACAAGCGCAAAATGATGCACGCAAAAGGTTTACTTCTAGAGCATTTAGCGCTCTTTTAAGCGGTCCACTCATAATCTGGCCTGTTATAGGGAGTTAATTTTTGAGTTGTGTTGTCCTTGTAAGTCACAGAGCATAGCTGTGATTTTCAGCAAACGCCTTCATGCTCGACTTTCTTTCCATTCACTTTGTTTTCTGTTTGGAAAAAACACTGAGTTGTAGAACAATGTATAGTGTCACTGCTTAATTACACCCAACAGTGGCTCAGTGAAATTCTTTTAATCAGTTTAAAGCAGTTAAAAGTAAACTGCTGTCATGTTATACCAACTGTTATATACTAGAGTTGCCTCTTTGTTTAATGTATTCCAACATATTTCTTGCTTTTGTATGAAAGGTAGCCCTGTAAAATTTAGTGTGTGTATATATATATATACTGTATATCTATATCTATTTATCTATCTATCTATCTATCTATCTATCTATCTATCTATCTATCTATCTATCTATATACTGTATATATATATATATATATATATATATAACATTTATTGTACTAAGCCTTAAGGCACCCTATAGCTCAATCTTGGGAACAGGTCATAAGTTGCCTGATTACTTCACAAAACTTAACGATTCTACCTTCCTAGTAGTTCACAACTTCATTTGCACAGAGGGGATCATTTATTGAAGTCTCTAGACTGCAAAACTAGGGCAAAGAACCAATGTGATTTCACAATTGATATATCCAAGCTGTAGTTGTTGTTTTTTTAACTTTAGCTTTTCAGAGTGTTAATGCAGCTTACTAAAGGTCACTGAGCCATATGCATATTTATACGTTACTTTCATTTCAAGTAATGCTTGCATTACAGTGAAATGTCAATTTAACCTTTAAGTTTCCTATAGTCTCCTATTTTTTATTGATGCAAATGTTGTATTTATTTGTTTATTATGATTATTATGAATAATAATAATAATTACAAAAACAATACAGCTACAACAATAATAATAATATTAACCGTGTCACGCTATTAGGGCATTCCATGCCATCCTAATAGCAATGGGCTTTAATGTCATTAGGACGGCAAATAACATTCTACCTTATATAGCGTCCTGCAGCCTCCTCCTTTTAGGGAATGAAAATCAAACTGGGGGGCTGGTTTGCCTAGCAGCATAGGCAGTCCCCCATGATCTGATCCTGGACTTGAGATCAGGTGATCGCATCAATGATCACATGATTTCATTTTTCCAGCAAGTGTTTACATCAGAACTTAGTTCTGATGTTAAACACTTGCTACCAGCATCAACGTGTTAATAATAATAACAATTAGCAATTAATAACTGCAGCACAGTGCAATAAAGACAAGACTGTATCAGATGAATTAGAGGGTCCAGCTCCCTAGATAGCTTACAACAATGATATACAAGTTCCTAGCACTTGGGGGTCACAGATCAACAGTTTAGAATTCTTAAGGGCCAAATATAAATGTACACACAAATAAGAATATATTTTCTAAAAATATATATCTAATTGATAATTAGGGACAAAATCTGAAACAAAATCTATTTTTGATTGTTATTTATTTAGATTTTACTACAGTCCATAAAGGTATATGTAGGTCAAAAGGAAAAATTCATAATTCAGATAAAGAGCTAGATTACGAGTGGAGAGCAAATTAGTGCCTTTAAAAAAAAAAAAACAACTAAAAAACCCTATACTAAAACTAAAAACTACTGTAAAAATTGCCCTGAAAGCAGTGCCTTCGTTGAAGTGATTAAAGTTCTTTTCGAAAAAAAAACTAAACTAAAATTAAAGTAACCACCCACCCCCCCCACCCAAAAAAAACTATCTTTAAAAAAACCTACTCTAAAAATTCCATTTGTAACCACCCCCCCCCCCCCCAAAAAAAAATATATCGACAACTTGAATCCGTCTCCTGCGGGTCCATGGCGGCGCGCCTCTTCTGTCTTCATTCTCTGGGAATATCATCTTTTTGTCTATGTGCTCCTCTTCTTTTCTTCCATGTGATGCTTCTTCATGCTGTCACTGCAGCACACTGAAGCTTCGATGCAAGGTTACCCCCTATATAGGGGTGCCCTTGCATTTCTATTGGAGGATTTTGCAATCAAAATTCAATTCAGTCAATTGAAAAAAAGCTTTTTGTTGTTGGCATTGTTAAGGAAAGTATCAAAGGTGTGGGGCAGGGGTGTAAATAGAGCTCACTGGGCCCCTGGGTAATGGTTGTGGCACCCTGATTTATACAGTTAAAGGGCCACTAAACTTAAAATCTTTCTTTCACGATTCGGATAGAGAATACAATTTTAAACAACATTACAATTGACTTCTATTATTTATTTTGCTTCATTTTTTAGATATCCTTAGTGGAAGAAAAAGCAATGCACATGGGCGAGCCAATCACACGAGGCTTCTAGGTGCAGCAACCAATCAGCATCTTCTGAGCATATCTAGATATGCTTTTCAGCAAAGAATATCAAGAGAATAAAACAAATTAGATAATAGAAGTAAATTAGAAAGATGTTTAAAACTGCATTCTCTTTCTAAATCATGAAAGAAAAAATGTGGGTTTCATGTTCCTTTAAGGTGACAAGGTTCCCCAGACCCAAATTCAGGAGACCTCAGACCCAAATTCAAGATGCCTCATACAGGGGGTGTTAAAAATAACCTGCTCAAATATTTTTATGTATACAGACATGTGAAAGTAATTTACCTATAATAAAAGCCAATAGCAAAAACTGTTGCTACGATAAAATTATTGTAATACTTTAAAATAAAGATGAGCTGCTGCACTCTCCCACACCCACACATACCCACCCACACACAACTACACACCCTCACACACACACCCTCTCTCACACACACACAAACACATGCCCTGAAAACCTAACAATATGTTTGCTTTACTATATCAACATATCCTAATATCCCATGTACAAATAATACATTCACTAAAAGCACAGTCTTGCAGATAAATATACAGGTGTACCTCGGTTTTATTGCTCTTTGCTTTTTTGTACTTCGCAGATATTGCTCTTTTTACAAATTGAAGGTTTGTGGCAACCCTGAGTCATCAAGTCTATCGGTGCCATTTTTGCAAACATACATACACATATAAACACATAAATACCCATGAAGTCACATATACACACACCTATATTTAGACACCTACTGCTATATATACACACCACCTGCAAAAAGATTATTACTCACTGAAGGCTCAGATAATAGTTCGAATTTTTTAGCAATAAAGTATTTTTTAATGAAGTTATGCAATTTTTTTTTTTTTTATATATACATAATGACATTGAACACTTAAAGGGACACTGAACCCAAATTGTTTCTTTCATGATTCAGACAGAATTTTAAACAACTTTCTAATTTACTTCTATTATCAATTTTTCTTGTTCTCTTGCTATCTTTATTTGAAAAAGAAGGCATCTAAGCTAAGGAGCCAGCAAATGTTTGGTTCAGGACCATGGACAGCACTTGTTTATTGGTGCTGTCCAATCAGCAAGGACAACCCAGGTTGTTCACCAAAAATGAAACGTCATCTAAACTTGCATTTTTGCTTTTCAAATAAACATACCAAGAGAATAAAGAAAATTTGATAATAGGAGTAAATTAGAAAGTTGCTTAAAATTGCATGCTCTATCTGAATCCCGAAAATATTTTGGGGTTCAGTGTCCCCTTAATAGACTACAGTATAGTGTAAATATAGCTTTTAAATGCACTGGGAAACAAAAAAAAATGTGTGATTAACTTTATTGCTATATTTGCTTCATTGTGGTAGTCTGAAACCGAACCCGCAATATCTCCGAAGTACGCCTGTATACTAATACCATGGTCCCAGATTAATATGAATATACACAATATACAAATTAAAAACCTTAAGGTCTCAAAAATTAGATTACAGAAAATGAAATAACATAGAAGCTTATAGCATGGAACAAAACTCGACTGATAGACTTGTCCTGCTAAATAAGAATTGATAACCAAGTAAAATAATTTATAAAAGGTCAAATTTTACATGAAATGGTCACAGTGTGAATCATAACACCGTAAATATATGAAAATTAGACATCCATTTTGCAGTTCTAAACAAACACAAGTTATAGGGGTCAATTTATCAAGCTCCGTATCGAGCTTGATGCCCCGTGTTTCTGATGAGCCTTCAGGCTCGCTGGAAACAGACGACCGCTGCTTCATAAATTGTCCACCTGCTCTGAGGCCACGGATAGAAATCAACCCGATCAAATACGATCGGGTTGATTGACACCCCCTGCTATATGTTTATATACATATATATTTATGTGTTAATATGTGTATTTACACATATTAACACATACATTTATATGTATATAATCAAATACGTATATATTTACAGGGAACACACAGTTCCCATAGACCGCAATGTAAAGGCACTTAACACCCGCCAACTTTAACCCTTAATAAATGCTTCTGGCAGTTATTTTATTAAAATATAAAAATGCTACAATTTTTATTTTTTGAATAAACTACACTACACTGTATTTTGTGGCCAATTGGGTGACATTTATAAAATTAACCAGAGATCTGATCTTTGGTTAATTTTATAAACACTAATTGTAATTGATGGTTATTTATTGCGTGCCCATAAATGGTCGAATTTGCCCATTTACGGGCGTGCGATAAATTAGAACTTCACTAGTAATCTAGCCCAAAATAAATACATTTAAAAGTACAGTTACACTCATATATAAATCTGATTAAAATGATTTTAAAAAAATTGCTTAAAAAGGGAAAAGAAATATGGTATCTGTGTACAGATGTATTTATGTATTTATATGTGTATATATGTATTTACATGCATAAATACACATATAAACACATATATACATGTTACAAAGTTGATGCCCCCTTATACTCTATCACACTAAATGTCATTAGTTGTTTTAATTTAGATTGAAATGAACCTATGTAAGCTTCATGTTTTTGCATATAGTGCCGCTTTTCAAACATTAGGTATGTAAATACATTATTTCAGAATTTGTAACAGTGTATTCTTTGTGCATTGCATATTTTTAGTATGTTTGTTAATCCAATGTACATTTATATGTAAAATTGCGAATTGAATTGGCTCAATTAGGATTCAATATATTCCTACAAACCTACTGTTTTGTGATTGGTTCAATTGGACAACTCCATTTGCAATTTATTACCTGCAATGACACCTGTGAAACAGCTCTGATGAAGTGCCCTTGAGGAAGGAAACGCTTCAGCTGTAGCTCCTGGTTGCTGTGCCCTTTTGTTCTTTTTAATATACATTCTAATAAAATGGACGTTTTAACCATATAATTCTCTGAGGGCCTGTCTTTGATACTGGAATCGCTACTTTGTTGCATCACTTTTGGATATTCTAAATTGAGGGGTGGAGTGGAGTGCCTCAGCGCTTTCAGCATCACGGCCTGTGGGACAGTAAACTAGCACTGTGATAGCCGCACGAGTGGGACTCAGAGTGAGTTGTCATCACGGTGAGCTTCTACATTTGTCTGTAAGAGTACTTTCAGCCTAAGGGTCTGTAATATATGGTACCCCTGCATTTTTGCCAGATAATGTACCACTTCGCTCAGAATTGTTGCAATTACAAATGTTTTCTCAGTCTCATGTTTATTTATTTTGTTTGTATTGGTATGACACAAAAAAGTGGAGAAAAAAAAGCCAAATCTGACACATTCCACGCAAAACTCCAAACATGGACTGGACAAAATTATTGGCACCTTCTCAAAATTGTAAGAACTAATTGTGTTCCAAGTTTGTGATGCTCCTGTAATTTGTAATTAAACTCACCTGTATCAATTAACAGGTGCTGACAATATCACCAGCAACCAGTTAAAATGGTGAAAAATGTAATTAACCTTTCTGTTGTGTGTCTCTGTGTGCCACACTGAGCATGGAGAAGAGAAAAAGCAAGATTTGAGAACAACATTTTTTTAAAAAGCATGGACAATCTCAAGTTTACAAGTTCATCTCCAGAGATCTTAATGTTCCTGTGTCCACTGTGTGCAACATTGTCAAGACGTTTACAGCCCTTGGCACTGTAGCTAATCTCCCTGGACATGGACAAAAAAGAATAATTGATCAAAGATTGCAACGAAGGATTGTTTGAATGGTGGATAAAGAACCTCAATCAACTTCCAGACAAATTCAAGCTGACCTTCAGACACAGGGTACAAATGTGTCAGCTTGCACTTTACGTCACCATCTGAATAAAAAGGGATGCTATGGTAGGAGACCCAGGAGGACCCCACTGCTGACATAGAAACATAAAAAAGCCTGATTGGAGTTTGCCAAAACTTACATGAGGAAGACAAAATCCTTTTGGGAGAATGTGCTGTTGATAGACAAAACAAAATTACAGCATTTTGGTAAAGCCCATCATTCTACTGTTTTTAGAAAAAGAAATGAGGCTTTTAAAGAAAATAATACAGTCCCTACAGTCAAACACGGTGGAGGTTCACTGATTTTTTTGGGTTGTTCTGCTGCTTCAGGCACTGGATGTCTTGACTGTGTGCATTGCATTATGAAATCTGAAGACTACCAAAGAATTCTGTGGTGCAATGTAGGGCCCAGTGTCAGAAAGTTGGGTCTCCATCAGAGGTCATGGGTCTTACAGCAGGACAATGACCCAAAGCACATGTAAAAAATCACCCAGAAATGGTTTAAGACAAAGCGCTGGAGAGTACTGAACTGGCCAGCATTGAGTCCAGATCTCAATCCACAGGTAGAGATTTCAAAACAGCAGTTGTGAAAAGGAACCCTTCCAATCTGAGAGACCTGAAGCAGTTGGCGAAAGAAGAGTGGTCCAAAATTCCAGTAGAGAGGTGTAAGAAACTCATTGATGGTTATAATAATTTTGTCCAGTCCATTTTTGGAGTTTTGCATGAAATGTGTAAGATTTGTCTTTTTTCCCCCACTTTTTTGTGTCATACCAATACAAACAAAAGAAATAGACATGAGAATGCCTAAACATTTGTAAATAAATATATATACACACACACACACACATTGGAGCCCTTTGCAGTCAAATACCTTTAAAACATGAAAAATCATTATTATTTAATATTAATATTTAATAACGTGTTTTAACTGTTTATTTACTGTAGGCATTTTACATTCCAATATTCTTCACATAATAGAAAATATTCTATGTATTGTTCAATACATATTTCTGTATTTATCGATACCTATATTTAAGCAAGTATATATATATATATATATATATAGGGGGTAACACCCCGAAACGTTACAAGAAATAAAGGTAACGATTTGAAAATCCTGGCGAGTGCATCCTATTCTCCACTATCTATATATGTGTATATATATATATATATATATATACACACACACAGTATATATATATATATATATATATAGATATAGATATATATTTATACTGTAGATATATATATATAGATCGATTGATAGATAAATGTTTTAAAAAAAAATCATATATATATATATATATATATATATATATATATATCTGTTTAACAATACATAGAAATTATTTTTCAATGTGAAGAACATTGGAAAGGGAAATATGCATAATGTTAAATTTAGCTTTCTTAGTTTAAACGTGATCGGGTTAGCGCGTGACTATATATTTGTTTCTCAGTTTGCATGCTCCATTGAAGTGTATGGAGATAATACATTAAAACGGTTGTGTTATCTGAAAAGTCCAACTCTTTGCTTAAGTTGAGTTTTGCTTACGCAAAAACTTTTTACTTTCAACTTGTAATATGCGCACTACCCGACTTGTGAAAAAATGAACTTCTAGCAAAGTTAACACTTGAGTGTGAGCGCTAAATAGCACACCACTTATAATCTTGCCCAAAATGGTCTAAGCCTACAGGTAAACCAGACCTAGAAATGTTATTTATGTCTAAACATATTTAGGGATTGAATAATAATAATAGTTGAACACAACCACTATTTCAGATGAAAATATGTCTCTTTCTCCTACCCCCAATGCGAGATGCGTTAGAGGAATTTCCTCCTTTTTATATAGCTTTTCTATAGAGAATACATTTGTTATTCATATTTTCTGTGCAGGTGGTGGTTTCTACAGGCAAACTATTTCAAATTACAAAATAAAGGCAAAGGAGCTGTTTGCAAACACTCAAGCAGATAAAATGGACCATTGTAAAGACATTTTTTCTATCCACAGGGTTGTTTTTCATTTTTATTTTATTTTTGTGTACCTTGTTTGTGAATGAATTCCCTGCATCAAGGAGACTACTAGTCTCAACACTCCCCCATTGGATAGGATACATAGGAGTTATTGAACACAATTTTTGGATTTTTTTATTTTTATATCACTGTTGTTAAGAAGATTGTGTACTGAAGTGATTCTTTTGGATGCTTTTTGGATTTTTATTTTTTTTTGGAATTTTTTCTAATTTGGAACTTTCACTGAATGCACGGAGGATTGATTTGAATTTTTGTAGAATTTTTTTCAGAATTTCCCATTACCTCTCACAAATTTTAATTTTTATATTTATATTTTTCTCATATTTTGATCATATATTTTGCACGGATATTCTTTTGGACACATAATTGACACTACTTTAAGACATATTAGATGGACATACCAATTGGATAGCACTCCATAAGGATTGATCCAAGCCCACCAGCCTTTCCCGGGCATTCTTCTAGACCACTGCAAATTGGATAGTATCTAGCGTATATTTCAAATAGCTGCTGCTATTGAATTACAAGTGTTATTTTTATTGGTTTTATATATCACTGACAATATATTGTATTGTTTGATTGTCATTGTATTGGTTTTATATTATCATGGATCCATAATTTAAGTGTAATTGTATTTTTATATTTTATTATTTCTACTGTGTAATAAATACTGCACTTTTAATTTTACCACACCTAGCCTCCGTTAGTTGGCGCCCGCTCTACTCCCATTTATAACAGTATATCACATTGGTGAAAGCTAGGGATCACCACTCCGGGCATATAGGTGTTAACTGGCGCTGAAGTAATTATTCCATTTACCATTGTAAAGACATTAAAGGAGATAAAAGTTTAGAGTACAATGTCCTTTTAAAGCCACAACTTTTACAGAAAATATCAACACTGCGCTGGCTATAGAGAAGTCCTATGTGCTCAATCAGTTTGAAAGGTTTGTCCTGCAACTGCTTTGAATACAATAATTCAGCTGCTTGCCTCAGAACATTGTTCCTTTAAAGGGATTTAGTGTAGTCTTGATCTATAAGATATAATAATGAATCATAAAATATAAAACAAATGGTTTTGTGTATTATTGTCAATATCACTTTTGATAGTTTCACATCAATCTTACTGGTGTATAAAACATGTATCTTTGTATAGTTTTATAGAAATGTGTTTTTAAGCACATTTGTCTACCAAGTTTACTACATTTTGTCTTTTTCCATGCAGAGCTGTCACTGCTTAGACCCTAGTTTTTAAATAAAGAAATATCTCCAAATGCAACGACAAACAGGTGCAGAGAATTTTGTGGCATTAAGCTATAATTTTAAAGCCATTGCAGTATGTTAACACTTGATTAAACAGTGTGATCTTAACAATGCCAATAAAAGGTTCCCAGCTTATTCGGACACCAACATATTTATCATACTGAGATCATTTATGTCCCTTGAAAAACATCAACTATTACATAAAATTAAGCCCTATTAGAATTCCCTGGAATCCGCTTTATTTTTTGGAAATTTAACCAATTTATATCTTACCCAACTAAAGCTACCATAAGGATAAATTCAATCTAAGTGTCAATATATGCTCTCTGATTCTTCTCGGGCATCAAACTCTTTAGTTTCAAATACAGATGACTAAAAAGGAGACATTTTGCTGTAAAATAGTCTCCCTTCCACTGAAAAATGCAATACTGCGTTGTTGACAAGAGCAAAGCTATGTAAAAGAGAGGCAGCAATAGAAATCAACATGCCAGTCAATTTGGAAGACAGAAAGCTCAATCCATTAATTTAAAATAATTCATTAGAAAAAATAACATTATTGAAATATACATTATTTATTTTAATTTTTTCTTTTGCTGCCTATTGCTGTAAAATAATTGTGCTTATTTCAATTTCTTCCATGTAAGTTTGGTTTATTACTGTTATCTACTTTTCAGTGAACTTGTGTTTTCCTTACCCTATCCCTCACACCTTGGGGTAGATTTAACAAGCAATGGAAGCTGCAATCTACCCCCGCAGTTTCCAGATCACTGGAAACAGGAGTTAAGAAGCAGCTCCTTAACTCATCCACCACCTATGAGGCGACGGATAGCAATCTTCGTGATCAGATACGATCAGGATGATTGACACCCCATGCTAGCAGCTGATTGGCCGCAAATCTGCAGGGGGCGGCATTGCACAAACATTTCATGAGAAATACTTGTGTAATGATAAATACCAACAGTTTATGCTGTCTGCATTTATCAATGTGCAGCTGACATGATCTGCTACAGCAGATCATGTCTGCCTGCACAATGATAATTCGCACCCCTTGTCACTCCTGTCATTTGTTCGCTAGGAATATTATTAGGTTTGCGTCAACAATCATGATGGGAAAAGCGCTCTTTGGAAGAAAAAAAAAGTGGGCACACTAGGCAGTTTAGGTGTGAATATTATTTCGTATATACTGTGTGTATATATATATATATATATATATATATATATATATATACAGTGTATATATATATATATATATATATATATATATATATATATAGAGAGAGAGAGAGAGAGAAAATAACTCATTGTGTAGTTCATTAACAAATCTAGACAGGCCAGAAGGCTTGTTTTTCCCACAGAAAACTTCTGAATTACATTGTTTCCAATGCAGCAAAGGATTCTGGGTAAGATATGCAAATTAGGTTCACAATGACACACCTTTTTACTTCAGGTAACTAAAAAAACAATCTATAAAAAGATTGAATGTAAAGGGTGCGCCAATACCTAAAATTGTGATACTAATATAGTGCACAAAATGTGAAATACTCAAAAAAAAAAAATATAAAATAGTGATCTAAAATTAATGATATAAGAAGCCCCGGAAGGAATGAATTGAGAGCAGGGGCATGTGACCACACTACAGGCCAATAGCAGTGGGTTGCTAGGCAGAATTCTGAGGAGCAGGAGCGAGTATAAATATTGAGGGTTGGGAGGCGGAAGCCAGCATCATTTCCCTTGTGAAGCGGGAAAAGCTGACAGGCAAAATGGAGAGCGTGAGCCTTTTGCTGGAACAGGTAAAAACCTTGGTAGCGGAAAAAGGTGTTACCTGGCTCCAGCAGAGGCTCTTTTCAGAGGACAGCGGTTCCGGTGCAGGGTCGTCGACAGTCGAGCCAGCAGGAACATCAGGTCAGGAGCGGTGCGGTCGGCCGGTGAGGCGGACGAAGCCGCCGGTGCGGCTTAGTCCGGATGACAGGAGGGGAGCTTTGGGTCAAGGGAGGCCTGATACGGCCAGGGGTGAGGTTAGCGGAAAGTCGGGAGGCAAGAGAAGGGCTATGGAGGAGCTGCGCACATCTCCAGTGTCAGCAGGGAGTAGGAGGGGAACACTGAGGCCTAGGTTGCTGGGGACGAGCGTAGGCAGCGTGGAGGGGGGAGTAATGGTGACACATGAGGTTTATGCGGGGAGCAGGGAGGGTGAGGTGGCAGTCGCCAGGAGCGGTATAAGTAAACAGGGGGCTGAGAAGGGAAGGGATGGCTCGGGCTTTGAGGGAGCTAGTGTGGATAGAAGGAGAAGGGGGGAGGGGATGAGTGGGAATGTGAGAAGCGGTAGGGGCGTTGGAGGAACAGGTGTAAACTTAAGGAGCAGTGAGAGGAGGGATAAGGTAACTGTAGGTGCTGCGAGTGGCAGCGGAGGAATTGGAGGGAACATGAGGGAGAATAGTGGACGTTGTTTGGGTAGGGGAAGAGGAGGTTTTAGGAAGGGGCAAGCTAAGGCGAGAGGAAAAAAGGGAAAAGAGGTAGGTGGAGAAAGGGGAGCTGAGGCGAATAGGGACGGCAGGCATAGTGCAGGAGGGATATCAAGTGGGATTGGAGAGGCCGTTGAGGTTTTGGTACAGGATATAAGGGAAAGGGATAGGGTTACAGGGGGTAGGGGGGATGGGGAGAATAGGGGTACAGAGACAGAGAGGGGCAGGGAGAACAGGAGTGGGGGTAAAAGGACTGAGAAAAGGAATAATTTGGAAGTTAATGATTGTGTTTCAGAACCGGAGGAGTCGGACGGCGTCCCGGTGGAAAGGCCGGGGTTGCCTGCGGTGCAGTCTTCATTACAGGAGCTGGAGGAGGACGTCCTGTGGATGAACGAATCTTACAGTGACTTCACTGGTGAAGAATTGCAATTGGGACAGCAGACGGAACCGGAGAGTTCGGCACAGGTAGGAGAGATGGCTACTTTAATGCAGCTGCTCAATTCTCTGGTGCCTGGGGGGGGACACGTAACTCAGAGTGAAGGACAAATTGGGGGAATGAGGGAAGAACGAGAGAGGGGCAGGGGAAGAGAGAAGGAAGACACTAGGAGGCAGAGACATCATGTTAATCATTCTCCACAGAGAGCAGGTGGAGGTTCAGGTGGACAGAGCAGAAGGGACAGGAGCAGGAGCAGAGGGACACGGCGGAGGGAGAGATCTCGGACGCCAAGGATAGACTACAGGGAGCGGGAAAGGCATACGTCCCCCACATGGGGCAGGCGGGATAGAGATCGTGAACACACACGTAGGAGGGAAAGCTCTATGTCTTATAACATTGATGATAGGGGGAGAAGATCTGCAGGTGACAGGGCGGAAAGGAGAAGAGAGGATACAATAGAGGTGCAGGAGCCTGAGTCAAGGCTGCCAGGTGAGACGGCGGGTTCCCTGCAGGGGGGGAAGGAAAAAGAAGAGTCGGGGGGAGTGTATGAGACGGTGATGAAAGGTCTGAAGGAGCTGGTGGCTCAATTAGAAGACAAAAAGAAAGTTGGGGGTGATGTAGGAACAGTAGCGGGAGCATGGGTACCGGCAGTGAAGGAGGGTAGTGTACCGGTGGTTGGAACCCCTTCGGGGAGTGGGGTAGAAAAAGGAGGGTCGGTGCCGGTTACAAGCGGTGAAGTGTTAATAGTGGCAGATCAAGCCTTGCGTAGGCCTTGCTTGTGCTCTATTGGACCACTTGGGATCCATCTGAGTAAAGAGGTTAAAGAAAAGATATGGAAACGTGAGTTCGTAGAGATCTTTTCATTGTTGCCGTTGGACCACTTTATTGAGTTAAAGGAAGATCCAAAAGGGGAACAGGGCAAAAAGGAAGAGGAGGAGAGAAAGAAAAAGTGGAGGAAATTACCTAAAACTTTTTCAAACTGGACGAGGGCTTTTTGCATATTAGCCAGCGTGATCGGGGAGAAATTCCCCGAGCAGAGCTCGACTATGTTTTGCTATTTTTATGAAATATCAGGGGCTCAGAGGACATATGGGGGTCTTGCCTGGTGGCGGTACGATGAACAGTTCTGCCAGAGGCTGGCGGTACGACCAGAGATGCGGTGGGATGACAGAGAGATGGGGGTGTGGCTGGAGTTAATGACTCCTTTGAGGGGGCAGTCCTTTCGGAGTGGAGGAACGGGGGCTAGTGGAACGACAGTGGGGGCCACATCGGTGGCAATTAAAAAAGGCCTCTGCTTCCAGTTTAATGAAGGGGTGTGTAGGTTCGGAGGGGCGTGCAAATACAAGCACGAGTGCTCAGGATGCGGAGGTGCGCACTCTGGGGCAAAATGTTTCCGAAAAGGAAAGGGGAATGGTAAAGGAGGTGAGGGTGCTGCTACGGGCTCGGACCCCGGTGAGGGTAAGAGAGATGGCCCCGTGGCTAAGCCAATACGGTAAGACAAAGGGTAGAGCGGGGGATGCGGAGCTGTTACTGACGGGCTTCAGTTCCGGATTTCGTATCCCGTTCGAGGGTTCAAAAGGTTCGGGAGTTCCTGGGAATTTAAAATCGGCTGAGCAATTCCCAGAGGTGGTTCAAGTTAAGTTGGAAAAGGAGGTGGCACTGGGGAGAATGGCGGGCCCCTTCAAGGACCCTCCATTCCCGAATTTGAGGGTGTCCCCACTTGGGGTGGTCCCAAAGAAGACGGAGGGACAATTTAGAATGATTCACCACCTGTCTCATCCTAAGGGCGCGTCTGTTAACGACGGGATTGACCCGTCTTTGACGGCAGTACGTTATGCTTCATTTGATAAGGCGGCGAGTGTGGTCAGGAGAGCGGGGATTGGAGCTTTGTTGGCAAAGGTGGATGTGGAGGCAGCCTTTCGGCTTTTACCAGTCCATCCGGTGTGTCATCATTTATTGGGTTGCCAATTTCAAGGGGAATTTTTCGTTGATCTGTGTTTACCCATGGGATGCTCCATATCCTGTGCGTACTTCGAAAAATTTAGTACATTTGTGGAATGGGTGGTGAAGAAAAAGGCGGGCAGGTCATCGATGGTCCATTATTTGGATGATTACCTGTTTGTGGGGGAAGCTGGTTCTGGAGTTTGTGAAATTTGGGATTCCGATTGCACCAGGAAAGACGGAAGGGCCGGTGACTAAGTTGAGTTTTCTGGGGATCCAGATTGACTCAGTATTGATGGAGTGCTCGTTACCTTGGGATAAGGTGGTAGATCTGAGAAAGGTCATAACTGAGATGCTTGGGAAGGGGAAAGTGTCGTTGCGAGAAGTGCAATCGCTACTGGGCAAGCTTAATTTTGCTTGTCGTGTGATCCCAGTTGGAAGGGTTTTTGGAAGGCGCCTGGCATTGGCTACGGTTGGGGTGAAGGAACCACACCACAGGATCCGGCTTTCAAAGGAGTTGAAGGAGGATCTTAGAGTGTGGTTGATTTTTCTGGAAGAGTTCAATGGGCGGTCGCTCATTCAGGAGGGGCCGGTATCGGATGAAATGTTGCACCTATACACAGATGCTTCAGGAGCACATGGCTTTGGGGCATATTTTGATGGCAGATGGTGCGTGGATACATGGCCTGTGGAATGGAAGGAACAAGGTTTAACCAAGAACTTGGTGTTTCTAGAATTGTTTCCGTTGGTGGTGGCTGTTATGGTTTGGAATGGTGAGCTGAGGAATAGGAAGGTGACTTTCCACTCTGACAATCTGGGAGTGGTATTTGCGATTAATAAGTTGACAGCGAAGTCAAGGCCGGTGATTCGGCTTCTCCGAGTGTTTGTCCTGGAATGCTTGAGGGGGAATGTGTTTTTTAGGGCGGTGCATGTACCCGGGAAGCAAAATGTGATTGCTGACTCTCTTTCCCGGTTGCAGTGGCAGAAGTTTCGGGAAGCAGCCCCGGAGGCGAAGTTGGATGGGGAAGAATGCCCAAGGGCTTTGTGGCAGATAGACTTCTTAAAGGATTGAAATTGGCGAGAGGGGCTTTAGCCCAGAGTACGTTAAGAGCTTACGTGCCAGTATGGAAACGGTGGTTTTGTAGGCTGCACAGGGATGGAATCAGGCTATCAAAAGAGGATTGGGTGTGGTACTTGGTTGATTGGGTGCAGGAATGGAAAGAGGCGAAGATGTCAAAATCCATGGTGAATCGTCAGGTGGCGGCGTTAGCCTTTCTGTTTAAGCTGATGGGATGGGTTGATTTAACAAAGGAGTTTTGGGTAAAATTGGCGGTGAGAGGTGTTTGTAGAGGTGGAGCTAGGGGGGACAAAAGACGTCCACTTGTATTTAGTTTACTATTAAAGGTAGTTGGGGCTTTGGAGGTGGTGTGCAATTCTAAGTTTGAGTATTATTTGTTCCGGGTGGCTTTTGTTTTAGCCTTTTTTCGGGGCTTTTAGAGTGTTGGAATTGGTTGGGGCTAATAGAAACGACAATGGCGGTATCGGGTTTGGTGATGTGGTGATATCAAGGGAGGAAGTGTCCATTTGGCTTAGAAAATCTAAGACAGATCAGGAGGGTATGGGCCGCTTAATCAAGTTATTTGCTATCGGGGGTGTTTGTTGCCCGGTAGGTTCTCTGGTGGATTATCTTAGGATCAGGCCTTGTTGTGAGGGCCCTCTTTTGAGGCACGAGGATGGAGGAGCATTGTCAAAATATCAGTTTGGAGCGGTACTTAAAAGGGCTTTGTCCGTGGCTGGGGTGGACCCTAAAGATTTTGGATGCCATTCGTTTAGAATAGGCGCGGCAACTGAGGCGCATGAATTGGGTTTGAGTGAGGAAGTTGTGAAAAAGGTGGGAAGGTGGAAGTCGGGGTGTTTTAAGCGTTATGTTCGTCCTAACATAATAGTATAGTTTTGTTTTTCTTAACAGGTCCAGTTCAGTGTTGGATAGTTGGACATTCTTTCATTTACTGGGCGAGAAAAGCTGCAGCAACAAAGGAAGGGGGAATCCAGTTGGGCCTTCCTCGGGAACAGGTTGGGGTAAAGTGGTTTGGGGTAAGAGGTCTCAAATGGGAAGGGGTAGTGAGTACAGTGAGTAAGTTTGCCAGGCTGTACAAGCCTCCTGACATTTTGGTGTTACACGCTGGAGGAAATGACTTAGGGTTTATGGCTCAAAAAGATTTGATTGACCAGTTGAAGGGTGGCATGCGTAGGTTGAAGGTTTTGTTCCCGAAGGTGTTAATTGTGTGGTCAGAAATTGAGACAAGGTTGGAATGGCGCTCAGCTTGGGATGTCAGGAGGCTGGATTTATCCAGGAGAAAGGTTAACAGGACTCTATCAGGTTTTGTTGCTCAGTTGGGGGGTTTTGGCATTCGCCATGTTGAATTCGAAGGGGAATCAGGCAGATGCTTTTTTATTAAGGATGGGGTGCATCTCAATGAAGTGGGGTTGCACTTATTTAATTTTAACCTAAAAGAAGGGGTACAGAAGGCCTTAGCCCGGTTGGGCGGTGTCCGACGGTAGGTCGGTCTGTGGCGGGTGCTGTCCTTATCAGGCGAGTTTTATGTGGTAATGGTACCTCATCGGACGATGGGGAGAGTTTAAGAAAAGGGGGCGTGCCTGGCAACAGCCAGTGGAAGGCACGTGTGGTGGATGATGGACAGCACCCCAGAGTTTTTGTAAACACATTGGTTAGGTGGTTGTGTTATTTGTAAACACTTGTTTGTTTAATAAATGCGGGCTGCGGCCTTTTGTACCCAAAACTTTGTCATGTTTGGTTATTGATTCAGAAGAAGAGTGCCGAATGTGTGTGTCAAAGAAGCCCCGGAAGGAATGAATTGAGAGCAGGGGCATGTGACCACACTACAGGCCAATAGCAGTGGGTTGCTAGGCAGAATTCTGAGGAGCAGGAGCGAGTATAAATATTGAGGGTTGGGAGGCGGAAGCCAGCATCATTTCCCTTGTGAAGCAGGAAAAGCTCCCTCCCTCCCTCCCTCCCTCCCTGTTTTAAGAATTTGGAAGTCGCAGCTAAAGGCGGGTGCTGGCCTTATCAGGCGAGTTTTATGTGGTAATGGTACCTCATCGGACGATGGGGAGAGTTTAAGAAAAGGGGGCGTGCCTGGCAACAGCCAGTGGAAGGCACGTGTGGTGGATGATGGACAGCACCCCAGAGTTTTTTGTAACCACATTGGTTAGGTGGTTGTGTTATTTGTAAACACTTGTTTGTTTAATAAATGCGGGCTGCGGCCTTTTGTACCCAAAACTTTGTCATGTTTGGTTATTGATTCACAAGAAGAGTGCCGAATGTGTGTGTCACGAAGTTGCGTGTAATGTGTGCAACTGTGAATAATGTATAATAAATCTCGATACTATCATATATAAAATACAATACAGATAACAATATAAAATTAAAATGATGATTAAAAATATCAAAGTGAACAAAATAATAATAAATGAATGATTGGTGACTCTAAATGAGAAAACCAAACAGCATCTTTGCTGTTTGGTTTTTACTTCAGGTCTGCTTTTCAGCAGATTCCCTTTGCGCCAAAGCATCGGTCTTCACACAGCTTATAAACTTAGCTAGGGTTAGTGCAGTGATTCATAACCATCCCAGGACAAACTGTTTCATGGTTTTTGCCCCTCATCAGCTGGAAGAAAATTTGAATCACTGCTGGGTGAAGTTGTTTCCAGGCAAAACACAACAACATTTAAAATTAGGGGGAGATAAAAGGTGAGTTTAAAATCCTCCACTATGCACAAAATATAGAGAAAATAACTAATTGTGTAGTTCATTAACAGTCTGTCCTGGGATGGTTACGAATCACTGCACTAACCCTAGCTAAGCTTATAAACTGTGTGAACACTGATGCTTTGGTGTAAAGGGAATCTGCTGAAAAGCAGACCTGAAGTAAAAAGGTGTTTCATTGTAAACCTAATTTCTTACTCAGAATCCTTTGCTGCATTGGAAACAATGTCATTCAAAGGTTTTCTGTGGGAAAAACAAGCCTTCTGGCCTGTCTAGATTTGTTAATGAACTACACAATGAGTTATTTTCTCTATATTTTGTGCGAAGTGGAAGATTTTAAACTCACCTTTTACCTCCCCTAATTTTAAATGTTGTTTTATTTATATATATATATATATATATATATATATATATGTATATATATATATATATATATATATATCAATCATATATATCATAGAAAATGTGGAAGTGACATATTTTCCTGTTGTTCAGTGGATCACTCGCAAGGACAGCAGCTACTGCTAAACACTTTCAGAAGCTCCTTTCCTCCAAATGATACTACTAATAGGATTTGAATACTATCTGTTATCCAGTAATAGGGAATATGATTTTCCAATACCTTTTGTTTTTTGAACTGAGAGAAACCATTCTGTTTAATCAAACAACCAAGGTTAATTTGTTTAAAATAAATATTTGGTCTTTTTAATATTTCAGATTTATTTTTCTTATTATAAGCCATATAAAGAATTTTATGTTTATGCAAGAAAAAGTTTATCTGTGGCCACGTCACGTGGATTAAAGCGTCACCACAGCATTACTCTCACGGTTTTTGAATATACACAGTGTGACAAAAAGGTGGACTTCAAGACAACATTAACACATATAGGTATTAAATTCCCCACCTGATACCTATAAGGTATAACAAGGTGAGCAGATCCATTGTTGCATTTCTTTGGTAACAGTCTACTATAATATTAGATTCCCCTTAATGTGTTCCCAGTGACTTGTGAAACCAGCTGCAAAGTATAAAATGTATGAGGAAATGCTCATTTGTGTTTATTTTTAGATGAAATAGCTGGATTTGCTCTTTGAAATCACAGCCCATCTAAATAGGCTAAGCTTTAAGAGAGAACAGGCATACTTATCTTATCACTCACATGTTTCCCTTTCTTTACTCTTTCTCTATATAATACGTAGAACATTAACATGTTATACATGTAGCTCTTCTACACCCCACTGGGAGTGTAATTTCTTCTGCTGGTGTTTACATAGCTTGTAAATAGCCTATAATTAAGTATAGAAACTTTCCGCATAGGTAGGGGTACCACAGTCAAAATCAGCTAGTTTAAATGCCGATATAAAGGCAAAAGAGGAATTTGTAAACAATTTAATACACTCCAGCAGGTAAAATGGATTATTGGGAGCGAATGAAAGGAAAAAAAATAGATGGCTTTCAAGAATTCCTAAAAGCCAATTTATTAGGTTAAAGGGTCATGAAACCCAAATTTTTTCTTTCATGATTTAGAAAGAGCATGTAATTTTAAACAACTTTCTAATTTACTTCTATTATCTAATGTGATTTGTTCTCTTGATATCCTTTGCTAAAAAGCATATCTAGATAGGCTCAGTAGCAGCTGATTGGTGCCTGCACACAGATGCCTCATGTGATTGGCTCACCCATGTGCATTACTATTTCTCCAACAAAGGATTTCTAAAGAATGAAGCAAATTAGATAATAGAAGTAAATTGGAATATTATTTAAAATTGTATTCTCTACCTGAATCATTAAAGACACATTTTGGGTTTAGTGTCCCTTTAAAAAGAAATTGCAAAGATAATATGGAATATCAAAAACAGGATGAGATTCTAAAACAACGGTTTATAGAAAAGAATTATAAAAAAGAGAAGGTTAACAAAAAAACTATAGAAGAGGTTTACAAAATGGAAAGAAGTGATTTGTTAAAATATAAGAATAAAATGTATAATAATTCTAAAAAAGCTGTGGGTCCACTAGTTTAAGACATAATACTCAATATAATCAGGTTAAAGATATAATCAACAAACACTGGAAAATATTATTTAGAGATCCTGTCTTGGAGACCATTTTGGAAGAGATCCCCACTATTGTATACAGAAAGGTTCTGAACATCAAAGATCACCTAACATGTAGTTACATTAAAGATAAGAATATCAACAGGCTAAATTCAGCACAAATAGGATTTATAAAATGTCAAACCTGTAACGTGTGCCAAAACACAAATGAAAGACATAGAGTCACCAGAAATTTTGATTTAAATGAAGGAAAGAAATTTGATCTAAAAGAGCTAATCAATTGCAACAGCAAATATGTTATATACATGGTTGTTTTATATAGGAAGAACTACCAGACTTCTGAAAACTAGAATAAATGAACATGTATATAACATAAAGACTGGTTATTTAAAACACACTATATCAGCTCATTTTGACAAAATGCACAATAGGGACCCAAAACATTTAGAGTTCATAGGGATTAGAAAAGCTACTCAGTATTGGAGGGAGGTGATAAACTTAATGATTTAGGACAATTAGAGGTGAAGTGGATCTAAATTTTAGACAGTTTAGTCCCAAATGGTTGAAATAAAGATTTTGAATTACACCATTTTTAAATTGATTTTAAGAACAGGTTGTCTTTAATGATTTTTTAAATTCTTTTTTCGTTCATTCTTTCCCTCATTCTAATATACTATTCTATATGGATATGTACCATATATAAGAATTAATATGTAAATTAGGTTGATTTTTATACAGTACCTTTGTCCTCTATACCATTCAAAAAGCAAGATCCAATATGCTTTTTTGGATTGATTGATTTGAACATAACCCATTTATGAGATTGATGAATAAGATGTTACAATAATAACGTAACTTTCATAGTACATTATGCACGAACATATGTTCATTTAACTAACTCCTTATAAGTGCGGTACATGCTAACAAATGCCAATCTAACGGCTAGATTTAGAGTTTTGTCGGTAACGACCCGAAAAGCTAACGCCGGCTTTTTTCTGGCCGCACCATAAAAATAACTCTGGTATTGAGAGTCCACATAAAGGCTGCGTTATGCTCCAAAAAAGGAGCGTAGAGCATTTTTAACGCAGCTTCAACTCTCGATACCAGAGTTGCTTACGCAAGCGGCCAGCCTCAAAAACGTGCTCGTGCACGATTCCCCCATAGGAAACAATGGGGCTGTTTGAGCTGAAAAAAACCTAACACCTGCAAAAAAGCCGCGTTCAGCTCCTAACGCAGCCCCATTGTTTGCTATGCGGAAACACTTCCTACGTCTGCACCTAACACTCTAACATGTACCCCGAGTCTAAACACCCCTAACCTTACACTTATTAACCCCTAATCTGCTGCCCCCGCTATCGCTGACCCCTGCATATTATTATTAACCCCTAATCTGCCGCTCCGTAAACCGCCGCTACTTACATTATCCCTATGTACCCCTAATCTGCTGCCCTAACATCGCCGACCCCTATATTATATTTATTAACCCCTAATCTGCCCCCCACAACGTCGCCTCCACCTGCCTACACTTATTAACCCCTAATCTGCCGAGCGGACCTGAGCGCTACTATAATAAAGTTATTAACCCCTAATCCGCCTCACTAACCCTATAATAAATAGTATTAACCCCTAATCTGCCCTCCCTAACATCGCCGACACCTAACTTCAATTATTAACCCCTAATCTGCCGACCGGAGCTCACCGCTATTCTAATAAATGTATTAACCCCTAAAGCTAAGTCTAACCCTAACACTAACACCCCCCTAAGTTAAATATAATTTACATCTAACAAAATTAATTATCTCTTATTAAATAAATTATTCCTATTTAAAGCTAAATACTTACCTGTAAAGTAAATCCTAATATAGCTACAATATAAATTATAATTACATTGTAGCTATTTTAGGATTAATATTTATTTTACAGGCAACTTTGTAATTATTTTAACCATGTACAATAGCTATTAAATAGTTAAGAACTATTTAATAGTTACCTAGTTAAAATAATTACAAAATTACCTGTAAAATAAATCCTAACCTAAGTTAGAATTAAACCTAACACTATACTATCATTAAATTAATTAAATAAAATACCTACAATTACCTACAATTAAACCTAACACTACACTATCAATACATTAATTAAATACAATATCTACAAATAACTACAATGAAATAAACTAACTAAAGTACAAAAAATAAAAAAGAACTAAGTTACAAAAAATAAAAAAATATTTACAAACATAAGAAAAATATTACAACAATTTTAAACTAATTACACCTACTCTAAGCCCCCTAATAAAATAACAAAGACCCCCAAAATAAAAAATGCCCTACCCTATTCTAAATTACTAAAGTTCTGATCAGCCAATAGAATGCGAGCTCAATCTGATTGGCTGATTGGATCAGCCAATCGGATTGAACTTGATTCTGATTGGCTGATTCCATCAGCCAATCAGAATATTCCTACCTTAATTCCGATTGGCTGATAGAATCCTATCGGAATCGGAATTCGAGGGACGCCATCTTGGATGACGTCCCTTAAAGGAACCGTCATTCTTCAGTTGGACGTCGCCGGAAGAAGATGGGTCCGCGGTGGAGGTCTTCAGGATGGAGCCGCTCGTCATCGGATGAAGATAGAAGATGCCGCTTAGATAAAGATGGTTGCCGGTCCGGATCGCCTCTTCTTCCCGGATAGGATGAAGACTTTGGAGCCTCTTCTGGACTCTTCAGCCAACGGATGATGGATCGCCAGCCCCCACTTGGATTGGATGAAGATTTTGGAGCCAGGACGGATCGGTGATACCTGGTGAGGTGAAGACAAGGTAGGATGATCTTCAGGGGCTTAGTGTTAGGTTTATTTAAGGGGGGTTTGGGTTAGATTAGGGGTATGTGGGTGGTGGGTTGTAATGTTGGGGGGGGTATTGTATGTTTTTTTTACAGGCAAAAGAGCTGAACTTCTTGGGGCATGCCCCGCAAAGGGCCCTGTTCAGGGCTGGTAAGGTAAAAGAGCTTTGAACTTTAGTAATTTAGAATAGGGTAGGGCATTTTTTATTTTGGGGGTCTTTGTTATTTTATTAGGGGGCTTAGAGTAGGTGTAATTAGTTTAAAATTGTTGTAATATTTTTCTTATGTTTGTAAATATTTTTTTATTTTTTGTAACTTAGTTCTTTTTTATTTTTTGTACTTTAGTTAGTTTATTTCATTGTAGTTATTTGTAGATATTGTATTTAATTAATGTATTGATAGTGTAGTGTTAGGTTTAATTGTAGGTAATTATAGGTATTTTATTTAATTAATTTAATGATAGTATAGTGTTAGGTTTAATTGTAACTTAGGTTAGGATTTATTTTACAGGTAATTTTGTAATTATTTTAACTAGGTAGCTATTAAATAGTTCTTAACTATTTAATAGCTATTGTACCTGGTTAAAATAATTACAAAGTTGCCTGTAAAATAAATACTAATCCTAAAATAGCTACAATGTAATTATAATTTATATTGTAGCTATATTAGGATTTATTTTACAGGTAAGTATTTAGCTTTAAATAGGAATAATTTATTTAATAAGAGTTAATTTATTTCGTTAGATTAAAATTATATTTAATTTAGGGGGGTGTTAGGGTTAGACTTAGCTTTAGGGGTTAATACATTTATTAGGATAGCGGTGAGCTCCGGTCGGCAGATTAGGGGTTAATAATTGAAGTTAGGTGTCGGCGATGTTAGGGAGGGCAGATTAGGGGTTAATACTATTTATTATAGGGTTAGTGAGGCGGATTCGGGGTTAATAACTTTATTATAGTAGCGGTGCGGTCCGCTCGGCAGATTAGGGGTTAATAAGTGTAGGCAGGTGGAGGTGACGTTGAGGGGGGCAGATTAGGGGTTAATAAATATAATATAGGGGTCGGCGGTGTTAGGGGCAGCAGATTAGGGGTACATAGCTATAATGTAGGTGGCGGCGCTTTGCGGTCGGCAGATTAGGGGTTAATTATTGTAGGTAGCTGGCGGCGACGTTGTGGGGGGCAGATTAGGGGTTAATAAATATAATACAGGGGTCGGCGGTGTTAGGGGCAACAGATTAGGGGTACATAAGTATAACGTAGGTGGCGGTCGGCAGATTAGGGGTTAAAAAAATTTAATCGAGTGGCGGCGATGTGGGGGGGCCTCGGTTTAGGGGTACATAGGTAGTTTATGGGTGTTAGTGTACTTTAGAGTACAGTAGTTAAGAGCTTTATAAACCGGCGTTAGCCCATAAAGCTCTTAACTACTGACTTTTTTCTGCGGCTGGAGGTTTGTCGTAAGATTTCTAACGCTCTCTTCAGACACGACTCTAAATACCGGAGTTAGAAAGATCCCATTGAAAAGATAGGATACGCAAATGACGTAAGGGGATCTGCGGTATGGAAAAGTCGCGGCTGAAAAGTGAGCGTTAGACCCTTTTTTGAGTGACTCCAAATACCGGAGTTAGCCTAAAACCAGCGTTAGGAGCCTCTAACGCTGGTTTTCACGGCTAACGCCAAACTCCAAATCTAGGCCTAAGTATGTACAAATTATGATTTAAATAGAAGATAGCATATATAATGTATTTTTTCTTTCCTCTTTTTATTATAATGTTAAACTGCCACATACAATTGTATGTAGTTATTTATCTTTTATTCATTATGAATAGGTCAGACAAATAATATTTATATGTGATAATGTGAAAATATTTTTTCCTTTGAAACTTACTTGATACGTAAAATACTCAGATATCTGTAACTGAAACTAAAGAAAAATGTTAAAGGTTTTGCCCTTTTTTGACATGGAAACCGCATATAAGAACAAGGACATCAAATCAATTTGCCATCTTCAAAGATGGAGGACGGAATGTTGTTAGTTCTCAAGGATCACATGATCAACATTGGCCAATAGGAGGATTGATTCACTGTATAAAGATCACAGAAGAATAGACGCATACCATCCCACTTCCTTGAAAAAGCCGTACGCTTACAGCAAAACGTTGTCGGAATGTCAGAGCCACCTCCACCACTAATCACCAGGACAGGTATCGAGCAGATCACTTACCAAGCAACTTGGTTGGCATAGCATTCCAGCACCCCATCTGCTTCCATCCAGGAAAGGGGTTGTGATTTCGCTCCCACCGTATTATCTAGGTGGAAAGATACCCGAGTGACATTGTGTGAAGGGGCTTATTTGTGGCTTTTTATATATTTTAATGTTTTAAAATATATGTTATCTTTTTGAAGTAGCGGCCTGCGTTTGGTGATATACTGGAAACCTGGCAGTATAAAACGGGGTGTGCATCTATAACAGAGCCTGGGTGGCACTGCAAAGTGTGAGTAACCTTTTGGCGGGACAACTGTGTGAAATAACATTAGTTCTAATATACTTAAGTGTATTCTTAACCTGAAATCAACCACAATTGGAAATACTCTGTGGAGGACATATATCCTTACATTTATATTTGTATTTACTTTTCACTGTTCACTTTTTATAGTATTTTTGTTTTTGCACCAAGTGAATTTTTGTACTTATTTTTTTTTTTTTTTATCACTATAGTACACCATCTGATTTTTGTTAGAGATGTCTCTATTTATAATAGAAGAACTACCACTTCTAACACTTGACACTGAAATGGTTAATAGTTAATAGAAAATGCACAGACACTTGAAGAATTAATGAAAGAAGTAGAAAAGTATTTGATCAAGTAATCTAAATACCAATTAGAAATAATAACATTGGAAAGGTATCAAAAAGACAAAATTACCCCTAGGGGACTCAGAATTTTAAAAAATCCATCCTTTGGCCAAGACAATATAGCATTTCTAAGTAAATGGAATAGAATTCTAGAAGAATGTACAAATAAATTAATGTCATTAATCATTAATGAAAGAAAGACACAATTAAATATAATTAAAGAGGATATTAATATGTAAGAGAACAAATTAATGCCCCATACTGATAAGAAAGAATATACAGAATAGACTGAGAAAATTAGTGAAAATATCAATGGAATAAAAGCGGAAATTAAAAGTATCAAAAGGAAAAAATATATTAGAGATACAAATGATTATCAGTTAAGGAAAGAAAGAAATTATAAACAATTTTCACATTATTCCAATAGATCATCTCACTCTCAGAATAGAGGAACTACATATAAGGAAAATAATGAGTTTCAACACATTAATAGGGAATCACAAAGAGATATCTACCATCAATGATATAAAAAATATACACATAGTACTATCCAGCATGAGAAAAATATCCATCAGGATAGAACTGTAGGAAATTATAATTACCATAATGAATCAAGAACAATAAATCCATTTAAGAATAGAGGAACAACCAAAATCCTAGACATTATGAACAAGAAGAAGGTTGGCAAAAACCCAAGTATATAAGTAATAGGGAAAGAACCAATAATTACAGACCAATAGAAATAGAGACTAGAAATAGGTATGCAGTGTTTTCTGAAGATCAGTCAGAACCAGAGGAACATTCCAATAGTTTTTTACAGAGCGGAGAGTGTATATATGAAAAAAAAAAAAATCAGATCTATTCAGCAGAAGAAGGGAAGATCAGGAGCAGGTATACCATCAAAGGGAGAAAGTAAGGAAGAATTAAAGAAAAAGGGAATTTATAATTTATCTGATCTAACAGAGCAACAATTAGAAAAAGGTTTGAATTTTGCGCCAAGTTCAAGAGTAAATACATTTAAAACATACATTGATATACAAAAATATGTAAGAAATCTATCACTCAAAAAATATTTTTTGAGTATTCCAATTGTAAAGAATGAAGGAAATAATTTGAACCAATTCAGACACTCAAATGTTAAACCAAGATCCAAATTCAATCCTATTTAATATAGATCCACTCTAATGGAATTATTTTTAGAACTTACACAAAGAGATATAAAAAAGCTTAAACCTAACTACAAATCTAATCTGAAACATAAAGAACAACTGGCTTTGAATCAATAGAAACAAAATAAAGAGATTGTTATCAAAGCAGTTGATATTTTAAATAAAAGTGATTATCTTAAAGAATGTCATAGACAATTAGAAAACACCTCTACCTATAAAACCCTCCTTTACAACCCCACTGTTTTTTTATAAAGAAAAATTAGAACAATATTTACAAAAGGGTATGAAAGATGGCATACTATACAAGGCAGAATATGATTTTCTATATAAGCAATTCACAAACCCCCCACATTATATATGCTGCCTAAAATTCATAAAAATGAAAATAATCCCCCTGTCAGACCAATAGTGTCAGGGGTTCAATCTTTAACCAGTAACCTTTCATTATACATAGATCAATTTTTACAGCCATATGTGGTCAGAACAAAAGCGTATTTAAAAGACACTATGGGCACGATCACATAAACGGCGCAGGTTTCGGTGCAAGCGTGGGAATCTGCGCCGCCCGTAATTTCACCTCGCACATTGGGGTATTACATATACGGCGCCGGCAGTTCATAAAGTGCCGTAAGTCGGATAACCTAGCGATGTCCAGAAATGAGTGTAAGCCCCCTAATAAAATAAAAAAGCTCCCCATAATAATAAAATTACCTGCCCTATACTAAATTACAAATAGCCCTTAAAAGGGCTTTTTGCGGGGCATTGCCCCAAAGTAATCAGCTCTTTTACCTGTAAAAAGAAATACAACCCCCCCAACATTAAAACCCCCACACCCAACCTTACTCTAAAACCCACCCAATCCCCCCTTAAAAAAACATAACACTAACCCCTTGAAGACCACCCTACCTTGAGCCGTCTTCACCCAGCCGGGCAGAAAAGGTTCTCCAGCCGGGCAGAAGTCTTCATCCAAGCGGCATCCTCTATCTTCTTCCATCCGACGAGGAGCGGCTCCATCTTGAAGACATCCGATGTGGAGCATCCTTCCTGGCCGATGACTAATCGATGAATGAAGGTTCATTTAAATCAGTGTTTTTCAACCAGTGTGCTGTGGCACACTAGTGTGCCGTGAGAGATCCTCAGGTGTGCCACGGCAGACTGACAACAGTGTGACATATTTTTTAAACTTTGCTTGTTTTTTACTCCTAGTGCAGGGGTAGTTTGTAGGAGGCATGGCATAACAGCACAATACATACAGTATGTGTGTGTTTGTGTGTATGTGTATATATATATATGCTGTATTAGGCTACAATGTGTGATTTTTTTTAAATTTTGGGATGGTGGTGTGCCACAGGATTTTTTAATGTAAAAAAGTGTGCCACGGCAAAAAAAAAGTTAAAAATCACTGCTTTAAATGACATCATCCAAGATGGCACCCTTCAATTCCGATTGTCTGATAGAATACTATCAGCCAATCGGAATTAAGGTAGAAAAAATCCTATTGGCTGATGCAATCAGCCAATCGGATTGAAGTTAAATCCAATTGGCTGATCCAATCAGCCAATAGGATTGACCTCGCATTCTATTGGCTGCTCCAATCAGCCAATAGAATTCAAGCTCAATCTTAGCTTTATGCTGCTGTGTGCCAGTACTTTGTATAAGCTGAAATTGATTAATAAAAGACAAGTTTGTTAAACTTTTTTCCTTTTTTCCTGATTCATTGGTGCTGTGGAAATTGTTTTTTTTCAATCCTATTGGCTGATTGCATCAGCCAATAGGATTTTTCCTACCTTAATTCCGATTGGCTGATAGAATTATATCAGCCAATCGGAATTGAAGGGACACCATCTTGGTTGACGTAATTTAAAGGAACCTTCATTCGTCGGTTAGTCGTTGGCCAGGAAGGATGCTCTGCGTCGGATGTCTTCAAGATGGAGCTGCTCCTTGTCGGATGGAAGAAGATAGAAGATGCCGCTTGGATGAAGACTTCTGCCTGACAGGAGGACCTCTTCTGCCCGGATCGGATGAAGACTTCTGCCCAGCTGGATGACCTCTTCTGCCCGGATAGGATGAAGACTTCTGCCCTGCTGGATGAAGACGGCTCAAGGTAGGGTGGTCTTCAAGGGGTTAGTGTTCGATTTTTTTAAGGGGGGATTGGGTGGGTTATAGAGTAAGGTTGGGTGTGTTGGTGGTGGGTTTTAATGTTGGGGGGGTTGTATTTCTTTTTTACAGGTAAAAGAGCTGATTACTTTGGGGCAATGCCCCGCAAAAAGCCCTTTTAAGGGCTATTTGTAATTTAGTATAGGGTAGGAAATTTTATTATTTGGGGGGGCTTTTTTATTTTATTAGAGGGCTTAGATTAGGTGTAATTAGTTTAAACTTCTTGTAATTTTTTTATTTTCTGTAATTTAGTGTTTTTTTGTACTATAGTTTATTTTATTTAATTGTATTTAAATTTAGGTAATTGTAGTTAATTAATTTAATTTATTTAATGATAGTGTAGTGTTAGGTGTAATTGTAACTTAGGTTAAGATTTATTTTACAGGTAAATTTGTAGTTATTTTAACTAGGTAGCTATTAAATAGTTATTAACTATTTAATAAATACAAACTTGCCTGTAAAATAAAAATAAATCCTAAAATAGCTACAATGTAATTATTAATTATATTGTAGCTATCTTAGGGTTTATTTTATAGGTAAGTATTTAGTTTTAAATAGGAATAATTTAGTTAATAATAGTAATATTATTTAGATTTATTTAAATAATATTTAAGTTAGGGGGGTGTGAGGGTTAGACTTAGGTTTAGGGTTTAACAACTTTATTATAGTGGCGGCGACGTTGGCGGCAGCAGATTAGGGGTTAATACATTTAATAGGCTATGTGGGCTATGGTGGTTTAGGGGTTAATAGAGTTTATTAGTTATTAAGGGGGGAAATTGCGGTTGACAGGTAGATAGACATTGCGCATGCGTTAGGTGTTAGTTTATTTTTGCAGGCATTTTCGGGAGTTATGGTGCTCCCATACTCAGCGCAAGGCCTGCTATGGCTGCCTTTTATGGCGAGGTAAAAATGGAGTAAGATTTCTCCATATTCACAACGTAAGGCCTTGCACTGGATATTGGATACCGATTTACGACGCGGTCCCATGTTAGCCTATGGGAGTAAAAATTTGCGAGCGACGGGTGAAATATACGGGGGTAACTTGTATGCTACGCTGTGTATGTGATACCAAAACAGCGCAAAAACCGGCATCGCCGGCTTTTGCCGGTGACGCTGCATATGTAATGGAGGCCTATCAGTATATTAAATATATTGGAAGAAATAATATGGAAAGATACTTGGTGGCTAATAACAGGACATGTATTCGCTATGTACGAAAATTAAGAAAGAATTGGGATTACAGGCAATTAAACAGATACTCTCTCAAGACTCAGAAATCACACCCATTCAGAGTGATTTTATTTTGGAGGTAATAGTCTTTATTTTGGATCATAATTATTTTTGGTTTGAGCACCAATATTTTTTACTGATTAGTGGAACGGCAATGGGAACAAGGTTTGTGCCCAGTTATGCCATATTGTATATGGCTCACTGGGAAGATCTGTATATGTTCAGCCTGCATAACTGGGTGCAATACCTTGTTTCCTATTGTCAGTACATAGATGATATATTCTTTATTTGGTCTGGGTCTGAAGATCAGTTAACTGAATTTTTGAAACATTTAGAAAATAATCAATTCAATATCAGCTTTACATGGAATTATAATATACACAAAGTAGAATTTTTAGACCTTGAAATTTATATTGAAGATGACAAGATAAAGAGTATTTTTTTTTTAAAAAAAGTAGATGTAAATAATTTCATTAATATCAACAGTTGCCATCAAAATAGATGGCTTTCAAATATTTTTAAAAGCCAATTTATTAAGTTAAAAAGAAATTGCAAAGATAATATGGAATATCAAAAACAGGCTGTGATTCTAAAACAACGGTTTATAGAAAAGAATTATAATAAATAGAAGGTTAAAACAAACTATAGAAAAGGTTAACAAAATGGAAAGAAGTGATTTGTTAAAATATAAGAATACAATTTATAATAATTTAAAAAAAGCTGTGGGTCCACTAGTTTTAAGACATAATACTCAATATAATCAGGTTAAAGATATAATCAACAAACACTGGAAAATATTATTTAGAGATCCTGTCTTAGAGATCATTTTGGAAGAAATCCCCACTATTGTATACAGAAAGGTTCAGAACATCAAAGATCATCTAACATGTAGTTACATAAAAGATAAGAATACCAATTGGCTGAATACAGCACAAATGGGCTTTATAAAATGTCAAACCTGTAACGCGTGCCAAAACACAAAAGAAAGACATAGAGTCACCAGAAATTTTGAATCAAAAAGAGGGAAAGAAATTTGATATAAAAGAGCTAATCACTTGCAACAGCACATATATGTTATATACATTTTATGTTGTTTGTGCAGCCTGTTTTATATAGGAAGAACTAACAGACTTCTGAACTAGAATAAATGAACATGTATATAACATAAAGACTGGTTATTTAAACACACTGTATCAGCTCATTTTGACAAAATGCACAATAGGGACCCAAAACATTTAGAGTTCATAGGGATTAGAAAAGCTACTCAGTATTAGAGGGAATGTGATAGACAATTAGAGATGAAGTGGATCTATATTTTAGACACTTTAGTCCTAAATGGTTTAAATAAAGATTTTGAATTACACCATTTTTTAAATTGATTTTAAGAACAGGTTGTCTTTATTGATTTTTTAAATTCTTTTTTGGTTCATTCTTTCCCTCATTCTGATATACCATCCTATATGGATATGTAGCATATATAAGAATTAATATGTAAAATAGGTTGATTTTTATACAGTACCTTTGTCATATATACCATTCAAAAAGCAAGGTCCAATATGCTTTTTAGGATTGATTGATTTGAACATAACCTATTTATGAGATTGATGAATAAGATGTTACAATAATAACGTAACTTTCACAATACATTATGCACAAACATATGTTCATTTAACTAACTCCTTATAAGTAGGGTACACGCTAACTAATGCCAATCTAAGTATGTACAAATTACGATATTAATAGAAGATAGATTATACAATGTATTATTTTATTTCCTCTTTTTATCATAATGTTAAAATGCCACATACAATTCTATGTAGTTATTTATCTTTTATTCATTATGAATAGGTCAGACAAATAATATTTATATGTGATAATGTGAAAAAAAATTTTCCTTTGAAACTTACTCAATAAGTAAAATACTCAGATATCTGTAATTGAAACTAAAGAAAAAAGGTTAAAGGTTTTGCCCTTTTTTGACATGGAAACCGCATATAAGAACAAGGACATCAAATCAATTTGCCATCTTCAAAGATGGAGGATGGAATGTTGTAAGTTCTCATGGATCACATGATCAACATTGGCCAATAGAAGGATTGATTCACTGTATAAAGATCACAGAGAAATAGACACACACCATTCCACTTCCTTTAAAAAGCTGTACATTTACAACGAAACGTACGTCGGAACGTCAGAGCCACACCTCCACCACTAATCACCAGGACAGGTATCGAGCGGATCACTTACCAAGCGACTTGGTTGACATAGCATTCCAGCACTCCATCCGCTTCCATCCATCAAGGCGGTTGTGATTTTGCTCCCACCATATTATCTAGGTGGAAAGATAACCGAGTGACATTGTGTGAAGGGGCTTATTTTTTGGCTTTTTATATATTTTAATGTTTTAAAATAAATGTTATCTTTTTGAAGCAGCGGCCTGCGTTTGGTGATATACTGGAAACCTGGCAGTATAAAAACAGGTGTGCATCTATACCAGAGCCTTGGTGACTCTGCAAAGTTTGAGTAACCCCTTGACGGGACTACTGTGTGAAATAACACTAGTTCTAACATACTTCACTATATTCTTTTTTTGTTTTATTTAAGGCAAGAAATCACCTGAAATTAACCACAATTGGAAATACTCTGTGGAGGATATATATCCTTACATTTATATTTATATTTGCTTTTCACTGTTCACTTTTTATTGTATTTTTGTTTTGTTTTTTACTGTGTATTTATTACACTAGGGGGGGAATTTATAAAGCTGTGAGATGCAGCTTTATGCAGCTTAGGTGCAACCTCGCATAAGTGAGCCTGCAGCCAATAGTTAAGATGCAGCAATCATGAGACTGCTTTTTCTTAACCTATACGCCGCCAACTTTCTTTTTTTTTACAAAAAGGCTGCAAAATAAATATTAAATGTATATTGCAATAATGTTTCACTTGTGCATTGTTGAAGTTTAATGGTCCTTTAAGCTCAGAGAGAAGGCAGTGGTGTGTATTGTGTTTGTGAAGGTTCAATTTGGGTCACACAAGCCTCTATGAGAAGATGTGGTATTTTAATACTAGTGCACTGCCCTCACAGCAAAAGATAAAGTTGGATCAATTCACCAGACAGTCTCTTATGTGGTGGATAGATCCTCATCCTGTTTTATTAGGCATGAGTTTTCTCTGTCCAACGTGGGAGATCATCACTATGGATGCCAGCTTACTAGGAAGGGGTGCAGTCTAGGGTGTCTGGTCTCCTCAAGAGATTGGATTACTGATAAATATTTTGGAACTCAGGGCAATTTTCAATGCCTTACAAGTGTGGCCTCAACTACAATCAATCGTTTTATTAAATTCCAATCGGACAATGTGACAACAGTGGCGTATATCTGTAATGCTCATGGTATATTTCCCTATCAGACCAATCCTGGCCAGTAGTCTTCTTATCCCAGTGTCAAGTGGCAAGATAAGGAAATATCCCAGAACAAAAGAAGAAATAATAAATGAGAATGCAATCTAATACTCACAGTAGAAATGAGAAAAACAGGGAAGTGGTCCCAGACAGGGCAAGGAAGGCACCAGGTAGACAGTCAAATCCTTCATGGTACCAAGGGAAATGCAGAGAGTAATAAATAAAGCAAAGTCTGGCAACAGGAGAACAAATTAATGTCCCATACTGATAAGAAAGAATATACAGAATAGACTGAGAAAATTAGTGAAAATATCAATGGAATAAAAGCGGAAATTAAAAGTATCAAAAGGAAAAAATATATTAGAGATAAAAATGATTATCAGTTAAGGAAAGAAAGAAGTTATAAACAATTTTCACATTATTCCAATAGATCATCTCACTCTCAGAATAGAAGAACTATATATAAGGAAAATAAAGAGTTTCAACACATTAATAGGGAATCACAAAGCGATAACTACCATCAATCGTATAAGAAAAATACACATAGTACTATCCAGCATGAAAAAAATCTCCATCAGGATAGAACTGTAGGAAATTATAATTACCATAATGAATCAAGAACAACAAATCCATTTAAGAATAGAGGAACAACCAAAATCCTAGACATTATGAACAAGAAGAAGGTTGGCAAAAACCCAAGTATATAAGTAATAGGGAAAGAACCAATAATTACAGACCAATAGAAATAGAGACTAGAAATAGGTATGCAGTGTTTTCTGAAGATCAGTCAGAACCAGAGGAACATTCCAATAGTTTTTTACAGAGCGGAGAGCGTATAAATGGAAAAATGAAAAAATACATTCAAATATTTTTAAAAGCCAATTTATTAGGTTAAAAAGAAATTGCAGGGGGGCGGAGCTTGGCCGCTTTGAGAGATGGCTGTGTGAAGTTATAGCTCCTAGGCCCACGCATGTGAATCCCAATAAAATAAGCCTACTATACTCACTTTAACAACCACTAGCAGGAGGCAAGGCAACCCGGAACCCAAGGATCTAAAAATAACAGCTGGGTATGATTATACACTGGACAGTCCCACGGCTCAAGCAGACCCACATACCGGTGCAGAGAGAATGCGCCATCTTGGAGATCACCAGGCACACACTATTCACCGGACAGCTCTAAGAATTGCCTGGAGGTCAGGCGGCTTCACAGCTGAGTAGCTGCAAACAGTAAATCTACACAGCTGAAGCCGGGTAATTATACTTAATCGGCACCGCTCCACTCAGCTCACATCGGCAGGCAACAATATCCCTAATTTCCCGGAGGGGCCGACAGCCATTAGGGCACTTCCCCTAACATTACACGTTTCCTTCTAAAGGAGGATACATCCTAAGGGCATCGTCTATTTGGGCAGTAGAGGGCTAACCTAAGAACTAACAAGCCTTCACGGTGTGGCACCCTCTTTCACTATTTACTTTTCTTTTCCCTCATTTGAGTGACACGCCTCAGGCCCTGAGCTGGTATACACTATTCTGCAGCTAGTGTCAAGGAGCTATATTTCAGAGTGCTTATAATTGTAAGGGGACTGTGAGACATAGGGCACAATTTTACCATTAGCCCCCTTCTCTCCCTTTTCCTTTCTCTTGCCTGCTACACATTTATTGGGACAATTGTATCTGCCACTTACACTCTCCACACTGCTGGCACTGGGGTTTGTCACAATTACAGTCTTTGTACAGACACTGCAAGATAGTAAGGCATTATACAACGTGGCAGTTTTGATTAATGCAAAGATTTGACGCAAGGTAATTGCATCCTGACAGCAAGGGGAAATAAATAAAATAATATATAGACCTTAGGAACATTTATTCTGTCTGGGGTGGGGGAACCTGCCGAATAAATAACCTGGACATGCCAGGTAAAAGATCACAAAAATTAGATAACCTAACCAACTCCAGGACCATGCAAAATTATTTGAAGCACACTGACCCTATACAGCCTTCTATGTCCGAAACAACAAATCAGAACACACAATAGACAGAGATGCAGAATAAATCCTCCCAAGCCTCAAGTTCTGCCGACATCACTAAGGAAGACCTGAAATCGCTCTGTACTATGGATGATGTCAAATAAATGATGTCTGAAGTCAAAAACTGGTATGGGGAGTTGAAAAGAGATTTAACAAAGGTGACTCAAAAAGTCACGAATCTGGAAGAAAACCATAACACCACCTGCAATGATATTTTACCTATGTCACACCTGGCCTATGAACAGGAAGATACAATTCAACACCTACTTGAAAAAGTAGAGGACCTGGACAACCGGGGTAGGAGGAACAACCTCCGCATAAGGGGTATTCCAGAAAGCATACATCCCTCGGCCCTGGAGGGCCTCCTTTCAGAGTCTGTTCCAGACCCTCAGGGGAGACGAGGGGGCTCCGGACATAATCATCGAAAGG
The DNA here is from genome assembly GCF_027579735.1 of Bombina bombina. Classification (NCBI taxonomy): domain Eukaryota; kingdom Metazoa; phylum Chordata; class Amphibia; order Anura; family Bombinatoridae; genus Bombina; species Bombina bombina. The sequence goes on along the minus strand of NC_069503.1, from coordinate 667,060,872 downwards.
GCCCATAGAGCATTATGGGCTAAACCCCCCCAAAGGCACCCCCGAGAGATGTCATCCTAAAGCTTCTAAATTTCAAGGACAAAGAAGACATTATGAAATATGCCAGACAGAAGATTTCACGCATGCAGGAAATAAAATCCAAATCTTTGCAGACTTAAGTCCCACCACCTTGCAGAAGAGGAGAGATCTAAGCCATATTACCTCAGCCCTACGAGATCAAAACATCCAATACAGATGGGGCTTTCCAGTGAGCATCATTGCCACTAAGGGAGACACCACTGCTACACTCAGATCCCAAGATGATTTGCCACGCTTCTGCGAGACCCTACGGATCAGCATCAAAAACACAGACCCGCGACACCAGGAAGACATAGAACACCGGGCCCTTCCAGGAAGAAGCGGACTACCACAAAGAGAAAAATGCAGGGAAAGGGCCACACCTCAGCTGGACATAGCGCAGGAAACAGTAGATGCCTCTGTGAGTACCAATCAGTTTGAAGCCGCCTCCTGTTGGGACTTTGAACACTTTTTCCTCTTTGAAATGGCTTCAGAATGTAAGACTTTCTTTAATATACTTTCCCAATCATTCTACTATGGGATTGCAGGCGTGGGATACTACCCACCTTTTCTTATTTTTTCTACTGTTTGTATCCTTTTGACTGGCTTTTTACAGTTTACCTGCTGTTTGCACTGTTGACATTTTTGTTCCAAACTTGTTCTGCATAATATAATACTATCTGTACACAATTTGATAATTGTATTTCACTACTTGCATAATAGATAAACTCCCTGGGTCCCCTATATCTCAGAGAAAAGTTGATTCACTATATCGGTACACTTGGCGGGATAGCGTTAATAATACCTGACAAATACTGCTTACTGTCCCTTACATACATCATTCCACTACTTGACATACACAGCAACAGTTGATTTTAAACACAGCGCCAAACCACTCACACTGATCACTATTAACGCAAAGGGCTTGAATAGCCCGGAGAAAAGATCAATAGCTTTCAACCAGCTAAATCGTGCCTCAGGAGACATAATCTTTCTCCAGGAGACCCCCTTCCAGATAGGGAGGGAGCCGAAATTCCTGCTCCGCAGATATAGATCATTCCACCTGGCTTCGGGAAAGGAAAAGAAGTGTGGGGTAGAGATTCTTTTTGGTAATTCAGTTAGCTTCACACCGTCCCATATGATTAAAGACCCAAATGGCAGATACATTATACTATCCGGCTTTATGTTCAACAGCCCGGTGACATTCGCTAACATTTATCTACCAAACACGAAAGACTATATCCTTAGTGATCAACTGGGCCTAACCTTAATAGACAGTTCCACTATTTTACCCCTCACATGGTCTGACCACGCCCCGGTACAATGTAAAATACTATGGTCATCCAAACCTGTAACACCCTTCCTTTGGAAGCTAGACGAATCCATGCTAGATAACCCACTGATTAAGTCAGACATTGACAAAACCTTAAGTCACTATTTTCAAGAGAATACGAGTGAAGCCACAAACCATACAACAATTTGGGAAGCCCACAAATGTGTGATAAGAGGGGAACTTATAAAACATAAAGCGAGAGACAACAGAAATAACAGACGGTTTCTAAATTCTACACTAGCTCAAATTAGATATTGGGAAGGGGAACACAAACAACACCCCTCCTCCCCCCAAATAATGAAAGCCCTTACACAAGCCAGAAATGACCTAAACACCCACCTCACTAAAACTTATCAGAGAAAGGCTGCTCTGCTGAAACAAAAACATTTTGACCTTAATGATAAAGCAGGCTCGTCACTAGCGAAAGCCCTCAAGCGAAAGCAGCTGAACACATATGTACATACTGTAATGGACAGGGCGGGTACAACACATAGAGATAGTAAGACTATTGCTGAGACATTTCGACTTTACTATGAAAAGCTATACAATCTAGACAATGACAGTAGGGAGGAAGATACTGACTCATACCTAAGTAACTTTTGTCTACCCGGACTGACTAAAGAAGACTCTGACTCACTTGATGCACCGACCACCACTGAAGAAATTAAACTTCTATTACAAGCTTGCCTAATGGGAAGAGTCCATGCCCAGATGGCCTGATTGTAAAATATTACAAGACATTCATACACCAACTCCTGCAACCTCTTGACCTCCTTTTTAATTCAGTTATGAAGGAGGGAGGTTTTTCAGAACGCTTGCTAACGCACATATAACAGTACTCCCAAAGCAAGGTAAGACACCGGACAGGCCAGAAAACTTCAGACCCATTTCGTTATTAAATGCGGACATAAAGATATACACCAAAATTTTAGCTAACAGGATAAATAGGTTCCTCCCCACACTGATACATCCAAACCAAGTAGGTTTTTGCCATCACTATAGAGGCCCTAGCGCAAGCAATACGATCAAACAATAATATTATAATATTAAGGGTATCTGTACTGCATCTCGGGAACACAAATTAGCATTATATGCTGATGACGTCCTACTCACACTCACTGACATCAATGAATCCATCCCCTCGGCCCTGGAGTCATTTGCTGAGTTTGGCAGGGTCTCAAATTTCCATCTCAATCTAAGTAAGTCAGAACTCTTAAATGTCACCTACAAACCCGAGACCTTGCCTAATTTGTTACAAAATTGCCCTTTAAGGAGACAAAAGACGAAGATAAAAAATATCTTGGCATATATCTGTCTCCAGATCCCCAAGAAATGTTTCTCGCCAACTACAAAAAATTAGAAAATGAAATAGCCACAGATCTGTCCAGCTGGAGAAACAAATTGATTTCTTGGTTGGGACGTATTAACGTGGTGAAGATGAACATTCTTCCCAGACTGCTCTACCTGCTCCAAACCACACCTATCCCCTTACCAATACATTACCTAGATCGAATACAGTGACTTATAGACCAATACATCTGGAGAGAAATCAAACCGAGGGTAGCAAGACGCACATTATGCCTCACTAGAGATAGTGGAGGGTTAGGAGTACCACATATCGACACATACAAGCAGGCGATCACCTTACATAGATTGCTGGATTGGTGCCAAAACAACCCAAATAAAGAGTGGGTTCAATTGGACTGTGACATATTGAACACGAACAATGTGGGCTTGTCAGCCTGGCTTCACACCAGACCAAAGACGGTGACAGAATACCCTCTATTACAAGACTTCTTTCAGAATTGGGACAAGATTTTAAACACGTCAACACACATCTCTAGTATCCCCTCACCACTTACACCTATATGCAATAATCCTGAGATTGCCGGCGGTCTCAGAGAGATTAGACTGAGCAGAAATGCATGCCTGGGGGAGAGAGTGATCTCAGCGATCACGGAATGCCACAACCTCAAGAAGCTTGAGGACACACAGGAACACATACCTGATCTCACAATAAACTGGTTCACACACGCCCAGCTGTCCCATTATCTGGCCACACATTCACACAAATATCAACTTGTAAGATCAAAAATGCCTTTTGAAACAATCTGCTCACAAAAGGCTAAAACACCACATGCAGTCTCGATATTATACAAGCTCCTCTTGTCTGGTGGCGCGGGATTGCTCCCTTCCTATGCCAAAGCAAGGGAGAGGGAATTGAATTTAGACATAACACACCAAGAGTGGCAGACAGCTTTTCAAAACACAAAAAAATCTTCCATCTCTGTCAGGGTCCAAGAGTCAAATTACAAATTCCTTTCTAGGTGGTACCTCACCCCAATCTGACTACAACACATATACAAATCAACATCAGGGAAATGTTGGAGGGACTGTGGTGGGGATAGCTCACTTGTTCACATCTGGTGGGCCTGCCCCAAGCTGGACACATACTGGACTGAGATCCTGGCCCACATAAAAAACTTCCTCGGCCACACCATACCTAATGTCCCTAAGATCCTTCTATACCTCTCCCTGCCTAAATTTGATAAACAAGAGTACAGAGCACTATTAATGATAATGCTGAACAGTGCAAAGATATTGGTTCCTAGAAATTGGAAATCTAGAGTAGTTCCAACACAGACGCAGATTGGAAGCAGCAGGTCACTTCATTACTTCACTTGGAGAGATACCACCACATACAACAGGGCACTACTGATCTACATGAGCTAATGCTGGCAGCCTGGGCAGAAGGGGTCACACATCCCTTAACATAGGGGGTTCTGAGAGAGTTTGTATACATATCACGCAAAACTCAGTGCTTAATTGCTGTACCTCTGTTTTCTTTTTTATATATATGCATATGTTATGTTTCTGTGCCCAGCTTTGGGCGAAGTTCCCCTCTGCCCCCTGGGGTGATGCCCCTGGAGAGGAGACCAATGCATGGACATTTTACACATATCCTATTCGCATTGGATAAATGTCTTGCAGTTTCTGTTAAGTTGACTACTATGTACACAATATTTCTGTTTTCAATAAAGCTTTTTTTTAAAAAAAAAAATAAAAAAAAAATTGCAAAGATAATATGGAATATCAAAAACAGGCTGTGATTCTAAAACAACGGTTTATAAAAAAAGAATTATAATGAAGAGAAGGTTAAAAAAAAACTATAGAAGAGGTTAACAAAATGGAAAGAAGTGATTTGTTAAAATATAAGAATACAATTTATAATAATTTAAAAAAAGCTGTGGGTCCACTAGTTTTAATACATAATACTCAATATAATCAGGTTAAAGATATAATCAACAAAGACTGGAAAATATTATTTATAGATCCTGTCTTAGAGACCATTCTGGAAGACATCCCCACTATTGTATACAGAAAGGTTCCGAACATCAAAGATCATCTATCATGTAGTTACATAAAATATAAGAATACCAATTGGCTGAATATAGCACAAATAGGCTTTATAAAATGTCAAACCTGTAACGCGTGCCAAAACACAAAAGAAAGACATAGAGTCACCAGAAATTTTTAATCAAAAGAGGGAAAGGAATTTGATATAAAAGAGCTAATCACTTGCAACAGCACATATATGTTATATACATTTTACGGTGTTTGTGCAGCCTGTTTTATATAGGAAGAACTAACAGACTTCTGAAAACTAGAATAAATGAACATGTATATAACATAAAGACTGGTTATTTAAACACACTGTATCAGCTCATTTTGACAAAATGCACAATAGGGACCCAAAACATTTAGAGTTCATAGGGATTAGAAAAGCTACTCAGTATTAGAGGGAATGTGATAGACTTAATGATTTAGGACAATTAGAGATGAAGTGGATCTATATTTTAGACACTTTAGTCCTAAATGGTTTAAATGAAGATTTTGAATTACACCATTTCAAAATACATATGGATATGTAGCATATATAAAAATTAATATGTAAATTAGGTTGATTTTTATACAGTACCTTTGTCATATATACCATTCAAAAAGCAAGATCCAATATGCTTTTTTGGATTGATTGATTTGAACATAACCTATTTATGAGATTGATGAATAAGATGTTACAATAATAACGTAACTATCACAATACATTATGCACAAACATATGCTCATTTAACTAACTCCTTATAAGTGGGGTACACGCTAACTAATACCAATATAAGTATGTACAAATTACGATATAAATAGAAGAAAGAATATACAATGTATTCTTTTCTTTCCTCTTTTTATTATAATGTTAAACTGCCACATACAATTGTATGTAGTTATTTATCTTTTATTCATTATGAATAGGTCAGACAAATAATATTTATATGTGATAATGTGAAAATATTTTTCCTTTGAAACTTACTCGATACGTAAAATGCTCAGATATCTGTAATTGAAACTAAAGAAAAAAGGTTAAAGGTTTTGCCCTTTTTTGACATGGAAACCGCATATAAGAACAAGGACATCAAATCAATTTGCCATCTTCAAAGATACCTATACGCCGCCAACTTTCTTTTTTTTACAAAAAGGCTGCAAAATAAATAATAAATGTATATTGCAATAAAGTTTTACTTGTGAATTGTTGAAGTTTAATGGTCCTTTAAGCTCAGAGAGCAGGCAGTGGTGTTTATTGTGTTTGTGAAGGTTCAATTTGGGTCACACAAGCCTCTATGAGAAGGTGTGGTATTTTAATACTAGTGCACTGCCCTCACAGCAAAAGATAAAGTTGGATCAATTCACCAGACAGTATCTTACGTGGTGGATAGATCCTCATCCTGTTTTATTAGGCATGAATTTTCTCTGTCCAACATGGGAGATCATCACTACGGATGCCATCTTACTAGGAAGGGGTGCAGTCTAGGGTGTCTGGTCTCCTCAAGAGATTGGATTACCAATAAATATTTTGGAACTCAGGGCAATTTTCAATGCCTTACAAGTGTGGCCTCAACTACAATCAATCGTTTTATTAAATTCCAATCGGACAAATTGACAACAGTGGCGTATATCTGTAATGCTCATGGGATATTTCCCTATCAGACGAATCCTGGCCAGTAGTCTTCTTATCCCAGCGTCAAGTGGCAAGATAAGGAAATATCCCAGAACAAAAGAAAAAATAATAAATGAGAATGCAATCTAATACTCACAGTAGAAATGAGAAAAACAGGGAAGTGGTCCCAGACAGGGCGAGGAAGGCACCAGGTAGACAGTCCAATCCTTTATGGTACCAAGGGAAATACAGAGAGTAATAAATAAAACAAAGTCTTGCAACAGGCAGGCAGTCCAATGAATCAGCAGTTCAGGGGTTAAAACAGGAGAGAGGTCAGAGACAGGCAGAGTTCGGCAATAATAAGGCAATCCAGCAGTTCAGGGGTTAATCAGTAGAGTGGGTTAATCAGTAGCGTTATCACTGACAAGCAGAGTTCAGCAACAGAAAGGCAATCCAGCAGTTCAGGGGTTAATCAGTAGAGTGGTCACAGACACGTAGAGTTCAGCAACAGTATTGCAATGAAGCAGTTCAGCAAATAGAGTAGTAAAAAGTAGCACCCAGGGAGCACAAGACAACCTATACTTTGGCAATGTAAGTAGAAACAGACTTGACAACTCTTGGGCATTAGGTATTTTGACCAATGGCACAAAATGAGCAAGCCTGGAGAATTGATCCACCTCAACCCATATAACCACATGGTGTCAGAAGGAGGGAGGTCCACAATAAAATCCATGGTTATGTGTGTCCAAGGTTGTTTGGGTATGTTCAAAGGTTGAAGTAAGCCATAAGGTAAGTATTGGGGAGTTTTATTGACAGCACAAGTCTGACAATCCTTGACATAGTCTTGAGAGTCGGACTTCATGGTAGGCCACCAAGCATGCCGATAAAGAAGTTTAAAGGTTATTGTCAAACCATGATGACCAGAGAGTTCGCTATTATGAGCCCAGGATAGCACAGGAGTGCTTAGGTTCAGAGCTACAAAAAGGATGTCAGGAGTCGTAGGGGCTTCGGGAGGTTTTCTTGACTGAGCACGTTTTAATCTCTTCAACGGTATTACGTTGAGCAATCACACAGGAGGAAGGAATAATGTGTTCAATAGAGGTTTCTGAACTGTCAGTAGAGTGGGGAAACTGACGGGAAAGAGCGTCAACCTTTTTATTCTTGGTCCCAGGAAGATAAGAGACTGTAAAATTAAAGTGATAAAATAATAATGCCCACCTGGCCTGTCGGGGATTGAGTCGATGAGCTGTTTCCAAGTATGTCAGGTTCTTATGATCGGTAAGGATCTGAATTGGGTTGGCAGTGCCCTCCAGCCAATATCACCACTCAGTGAGTGCCATTTTAATGGCTAGGAGCTCAAAATTCCAGACGTCGTAGTTTTTCTCTGCAGGGGTAAAGCGTTTAGAGAAAAAGGCTACATGATGCGACTTGGAGGTAGAAGGGTCTCTTTGAGTTAAGACAGCAGCTCCTATTTCAGAGGCATCAACCTCTAAGGTGAACTGCAGGTCAGGGTCAGGATAGAGTAGCACAGGAGCAGTACAAAGGCCTTTTTTAGATGAGAAAAAGCAACCACAGCTGCTGGAGGCCAATTCTTGCAGTCTCTGTTTTGTTTAGTCAGCTCAGTGAGTGGAGCAACAATTCTGGAGAAGTTCTTTATAAACTTGCAATAATAATTGGAAAACTCCAAGAATCTTGGTAGTTCTTTTAATGTGGTGGGTTGAGGCCATTCCAAAACTGTGGTTAGCTTTGTAGGATCCATGGCAAAACCCTCTTTTGAGATAACATTTCCAAGGAACTGAATCAAAACTAGATCGAATTCGCACTTCTCCAACATAGCTACCAGAGAATTGTTTCTGAGACGAAGAAGAACCTGTTTCACATGCTCATGATGCTCCTCCAGGGTAGTGGAGAATATGAGGATGTCATCCAAATAGACAATGACAGTTCGATTAAGGAGGTCACGGAAGAGGTCATTGACAAAAGCTTGAAAGACAGCAGGTGCATTGCACAGCCCAAAAGGCATTACTAGATATTCATAGTCTTTAAAAGATACATAGATGATGTAATCATCATTTGGAGAGGGACATCAGAATCTTTAGAACATTTCTGTATTAATATGAATAATAATAATCACAACATCAGATTTACCAAATAAGTAAAGAATGTCTGAATTTCTTAGATTTACAAATTTATGTAGAGCAGGGAACACTAAATACAAGAACATATTTCAAACCGGTTGACAGCAACAACTTTATACACTCAACTAGCTGTCACCATTATCTATGGAAAAACAATATCCCTAAAGGCCAAATGATGAGGGTTAGAAAAAATTGCAATAAAAAAGAAGACTATCTAACTCAGTCACTCATTCTGAAAGAAAAATGTATTGAAAGAGGCTACAAAGATAATGTTGTGGAGGATATAAGACTAGATATAGAAAAAATAGATAGAAGAACCCTACTAACAAAGAAACAAAAGGAACCAGATAATGCACAAACCAGTACAATTAAAGTACCATTTATTACAGAATATAATGCCAATCATAAATTAACAGAGAAAATTATGAAGAAACACTGGCATATTTTAAAACAAGATAAAATATTAGGACCTCTAATTAACGAAAGACCCCATTTTATTTACAGAAGAGCAAATAACTTGAAAAATAAGTTGGCCCCCACTACTATAAAGAAAAAACTAAATAACGATAGGGACTTAAAAGGAAACAAAATAAAAGGCTTTTTCCCTTGTTTTATCTGCAAATCATGCAGACACTCACAGAAAAGAAAAACTATTATTTCTAATACAAATAAAAAAGAATTTAAAATCCATGATTGTATTAGATGTACAGACAGCAATACGGTATATGTAATTCAGTGTAAAAGTGGGCAGCAATACGTAGGGGAGTCGGAAAGACCCCTACGGGAAAGAATCAGAGAACACATTTTATCTATCGAAAACATGGACAAAGAAAGAAATAAGGACCTACCGGTTCCTAAACATTTTAAACAATGTAATGGAGGTAACTTAAAATGTTTTCAATATATGGGGGTAGCTAAACTGCCCAAACAAACAAGAGGAGGGGATGTACATAATAAGCTGCTGCAATTAGAGAGTAAATGGATTTTTAATCTTGACACATTACATCCTCAGGGCCTCAATCTAGAAATCGAACTAGGAAGCTTTTTTAAATAATAATTTTATAAAATAAATTTTTTTACAAAATAATTTTAACATAACAGTGTTTCGTCCACCCTATTAAATTTTGGTTTTTCTAAGTGTTTTATATTACATGATCTCTTAAATCCTTTAAAATATTAAACAGTTCCTATAAAATATTTTTAATTATAATACCACTTTTATAGGTTATGAATTGATAATATGTTTTTCACTATTTATACCAACAATTATTTATTACTCTTTTAATAATCAATTATTAATTATTTGGATAATTAATTGTTAATTCATGTAAAACTATGCACCTTCTGTCATCTTGTTTTTATAAACCTTTTAGTTTTATAAGCTTTTAGCTTCTCAAATAAATTTCCTTAGAAACATATTACTAAAGTGCAAAAAGTTTTTTAATACTGCAAAGTAAACGATACGTATAGCAAACACAAACTGCACAAATATATCAACTAATTATGAACTCAATTAGTATGGACATTTCGATATAAAAAGACCCCATCAGTATCATCCGGTATCGTTTGACAAAGGCTCTAAGGAGCTGAAACGCGTTACCAATACACGGATGATACACTGAGGACGCTGCTGAGGATGTTGCTAGGACGCTGCTAAGGAAAGCCAGGTTTCAATCCGGTATACAATCCGCCAACGTCACTTCCCGCACCTGTGGGCGCGTCTAAGGATCGACACGGGACTCTGTGTTTGGCGCTACCCCTAAACTGACGAGCATTTGCAGCGGTTTCAAACGAGGTACTTTCTTCTGCTCTGAAATTGTTTCTTGAATATAAGTACGATTCACAAAGGAATAAACCAAAAGGCTATTTGTTCTGAGAATCTTACAGACGGATATTGGAGTTTGGAGTAATAACTCTCTCTCTTTTTTCATCATATGCCGACTTATTGTTTACACTGCTTACTCAGATTTTGAGACAAGAGAGGACCACTCTAAACAAACAAACATATGCTTAAGTTAAAATATAAGCATATAAACTGATGAACTTTTTCTAAGGAGAAGTATTTAAATTTACCTTGTACAAGGTCTCTTTAAGGCTTTTTAAGGCTTCTTTTAGATAAATAATTTTTAGATAATTTTTAGATAGCTCATTAGAATCTAATTTTTTCTTTTGAATCAGATTGTCTAACTATGTATTCATTTATTTATATATTTTAACTAGAAATATCATTATTTATTTAGCTCTCAGATTGGTACCAATAGGGAGAAGTAATATTATTACATTGTCTGTGTGTATTTTGTTTATATATATTTTTTTGTATGAATTAATAATTATTATCTCAAATAAATTCATTGATTATTCAAACTTTTAGTATAAACATCTTTTTATATATTTATTGTGAATCTCATATTATCAGTACTTTATGGACTGTTTGTTTTAGAAATAAGAAAATGCATTGAACCAAAATAGATAATCAAATAAGAAGTCATTATTAAAAAGATCTATTGCCATTTGTGTTTTACACAGTATTGGCGCACACATATACACCCATCTTTTGCACCTCTGATCATTATCAGGCTTAGGGATTGCCTGTTTTTTATGTGTAGCCCAGATCTTATCTAGCGCATTTTTTTTCATTAATTCCCTTTAATAGATATTCATAGTGCCCTGATCTTGTGTTAAAGGTAGTTTTCCATTCATGTTCCAGGAAGATGCGAATAAGATTGTATGCCCCACGAAGCTCTAGTTTTGTAAAGTAACATGCATTTTGGAGCGAATCATATAATTCAGTGATCAAGGGTATAGTATAATGGTTCTTAATAGTGATGTTGTTTAGGGCACTGTAGTCAATGCAGGGTCTCAAACCTCCATCCTTTTTACCTACAAAAAAGAAACCAGCCCTAGCAGGAGAGGAGGAAGGTGTATTCCTCCAAGGCTTTAGTTTCCGCCTTAGACAGCAGATAAATACTTCCTTTCGGAAGTGGAGCTCTGGGAAACAGGTACATTTTGCAGTCGTAAGGGCAGTGAGGTGGTAATACATCAGCTGCTTTCTTTTCGAACACATCCATAAATTCTGCATATACTGAAAAAAGGGTAGAAGAAGTCTGAAGGTTAGCTATAGGTTGTGAAGCAATGCAGAAACCTTAGCCAGGCATAAAAACAGGATTTGCACCAGGAGGCCAACTGTCTCTCCATCCAATCGATTGTGGATTGTGCTTGTGTAGCCAAGGAAGACCAAGAATGTGGTTGAGCAGGAGAATAAATAACATCAAATTGCAATAGTTCAGAATGTAGGACTCCCACATTCATGGTAAGGGGTGCAGATTCAAAATGGATGAGGCCTGATCCAAGGGGAGTGCTATCCATGCTATTTTGAGACACTGTTTTTTCTGAAGAAGAGGCAAACCTGCGTGAATCATGAAACAGTGGTCTAGGCAATTTCCAGCTGCCCCAGAATTCACAAAGGCTTCAGCATGGACAGCGTTCTGGAGAAAGGTAAGGGTAATGGTACCAGGATCTGAGAAGAGTGAGGGGAATTGGTAGTTGCCATGCTTAGAGTTACACCGTTACACTTTTTTATCCTATAAGCATTGGCTTTTTCCGTCCGTATGTCACAATTCTTAAGTTGGTGTGAATTAGAACACAATAAAAACATAGTCTTAACCTCCTTCTCTGTCTTTCAGATTCAGAGGCCTTAAGGGTAGAGAGATCCATGGGTTCCTCAACAGAAGCAACTGGAGATGCACTAGAGGTGGAGGACAGTCTAGTGGTTAGATGGGTAGGAGGACGAGAAGGCAGGATTCTGTGAGTTCTCTCTCTCTCAGCTTGTCGCTCCTGAAAGCTTGAACCCAGACTGATGCAAAGCTCTATAAATTCATCCCGGGTAGAAGGAACATCACGATAAGTGAGCTCATCCTTGATGCGTTCATGTAGACCTCTCTGGAAGGCCGCCCTGAGAGCACTGCAATCCCAACTGGTCTCATTTGCCAAGGTGCGAAACTCAATGGCATATTGTGCCACAGATCTATTACTCTGGCAGAGATTCAAGAGTGAGTGTTCTGCTGCAGAAGTGTGACCAGAGGTCCCAAACATGGGAGACAGTGCAGCAACGAAGGTATCAGCATCGTTCAGGAGTTGAGCACTTTGTTCCAATACGGGAGAGACCCAGGCTAGGGCCTTATCCTTCAATAAGGAAATAATTAAGGTGACCTTTGACTGATGGGACTGGAAGGTATGAGGGCCATTGCGGAAATGCAGTCTGCACTGGTTGAGAAAAACCCTACAGTTGGTAGTGCCATCATACTTGTCGGGCAATGGTATTCAGGGTATGTTACCAGAAGCAGGAGAGGAGGTTGCGGTACTAGCAGCAGGGGTAGGCTGTGTAGCAACAAAAGCAGTGTTTTTCTCTGCAACAAGTGAGGAGAGCAGGTTCACGCCAAGGGAGACATCCAGGAGTGGTGGTGACATCAGATCCAATGCGCCAGAGCACCGTAGAGTCCATGGCAATGACCATGGTAACAGGAAGGAGCTGCATGCGTCCATGGCAATTGCCATGGGAAGCGTAAGGAGCCGTCTGCGTTCATGGCAACGACCATGAGAAGTGAAAGGAGCCGCCTGCATCCGTGGAGCGGGCGGCATGACAATATTAACCATCAGGGGGAAACAAGGAGTTTCCTAGCCATGAAGGAGGTATCTCACATCTATTCTTGGTTGGAAAGATGTCAGTGTAACATATCAGCCATTCATATCCCGTGTGGACAATTGGGAAGCAGACTATTTGACTCATCAGACTCTTCATTCAAGAGAATGGTCTCTGAATCAGGAAATTTTCGATTACATCATGAAGATATGGGGGAGACCAGACATAGATCTCATGGCTTCTCTCCTGAATCACAAGTTACCGAGGTATGGTTCAAAATCAAAGGATTCTCAGACAGTGCTGATGCTTTGACAGCTCCTTGGCAGTATGATCTAGTATACCTGTTTCCTCTAATTGTTCTTCTCCCACGTGTGGTAGCACGTCTCAAGAAGGACCAGGTTCCAGCTATTCTGATTGATCCATCATGGCCTCACAGGTCCTGGTATGTGAATCTAGTGAGGATGACCAGCGTGCCTCCTTGGCATCTACCTCTGAGATCAAACCTACTGTCTCAAGGTCCGTTCTTCTATCAAAATTGAATGGCTGATCCTTTCTCAGAGAGATTTCTCCAATTCGGTGATTGATACTTTAATACAGGCCCTATGTCACTAGAAAGATTCATCATAAAGTATGGAAAGCCTATTTATCCTGGTGGTCTAAACAGGGTTATTCTTGGCATTCTGTATGAATTCCTCTTATTCTACAGTTTCTACAAGAGGGCTTTGATAAGGGACTGGCAGCCAGTTCCCTGAAAGGTCACATTTCGGCATTGTCTGTTTTACTACACAGAAAACTAGCTCGCTTGCCTGATATTCAATCCTTTGTTCAAGATCTAAATAGAATAGGGCCAGTAATGAAGCCATCTACTCCTCCGTGGAGTTTGAATCTGGTTCTGAAGGTTTTGCAACATCCTCCTTTTGAACCTATGCACAATTTGGACTTAAAACTTCTTATTTGGAAGGTACTTTTTTTTGTTGGCTATTTCTTCTGCACGTAAAGTGTCAGAATTATAGGCCCTATTTTAGGAAGTTTCTTATTTAATTTTCCATATGGATAAGGCAGTTTTGAGGACAAAATCAGCTTTTTAGAACCAAAGTAGTGTCAACCAGAAAGATCAATCAGGAAATAGTTGTTCCTTCTTTGTGTCCTAATCCTAAATCTCCAAAAGAGAGATTATTACATAATCTGGATGTGGTTAGGGATCTTAAATTTTATCTACAGGCGACTAAAGATTTTCATCAATGTTCAAGCCTGTTCATTTTGTTTACAGATAAATGAAAAGTTCAAAAGCCACAGCCATGTCCTTATCTTTTTGGCTGTGAAAGAAAATATGAGATGTCTGCTACAAACTAAACCTCTAATATAGCTGGACACCCAAAAATACCCTTCACACCCTCAAGGTGGATAGAAACACACAATATACACAAGAAGGGAGCAGCGCTAAAGAAGCAATTAAAGGACCCACTATGTATATTCTAACTGCTATTGAAAAAACTATATAAGTGTGTTGTAAATATAGAAAGAAGATATATATTATATCTATAAAGAGAATCAACAGGTAATAAAATCAATATTAATAAATTATTATAGACAAATGCCCAAATTCATAAAATCCAGTAATAGACAAGTGCATGAAATAAACAAATTGATAAAAAATATATCCGGATATATTATAATTTATACAATACAATATAAAATAAAAAATACTCTATACAATCAGTAATACTATAAGCTATTTCTGGGGACCAAGTGTTGTATGGGTAAAGTGACAAATGTGCTTGCACAGTATGTGGATAGTCCCAACTATGATGTCTGAGTTACTTCTGTAGATGTAATAGAAAGCTCTGCAGATGTTATAGTGTATGGCCGTATGAGTGCAATAATCAAAGATTGCCCACATCGGATTAGTAACCTTTATTCTTTGTCCTCCAGTGCTAGTGATCCTGTGGTGGATAGGAGTTACCTTGCATCATTATGTTTAAGTGATATACCTATTCCTCTGTGTCCTATGTGTCAACTTGTCAACAAGCTATTGCTTGTCTTTCCCCTTAATCAGTTGAGCCGTTAGCGGCGTTTTCACAAACCCGCCTGTCTGTCCAGCAGGGCTTGGAAATTCAAATTAGTGCCAATCATGGTATGTCTCTATGCGTTTCAGCTCGTGAAGCCTTTGTCAAGAGTAGCTGTTAGGTCACCTTTTATGTAGGGCATGGTGATTGGTTTCTCTTCGTCTTGGATTGATAGATTCCACTTCTATATTTAAAGACAATTTTTCCTTTCAGTAATTTGTGACAACTTATCTTTGTCTGGTGGAAAAAAAATGTGATTTGTGTGATATATAGGTTCAAAAAGATTTTTCCTTTTTTGGGTTCTAACCTCTGTCCTTGTAGTCTTTTTTTGTCTCCAAAAGACCATCTCCCTAACCATTCTGCCAGTCCCTCTATGAGTGACTCAATTAGTGTATTTAGTTTAATTCAATATGAGTTAATTTGTTCCATTTATATTTCTATTGTCAAGAAAATCTGGATCACTCTTGGGAATCAAACATGTAACTAAAAGATAATAAAATCCCCAGATGACATGGCTCTAACCACTTGTCAGCCATCATACTTCCCATTTCACTTTGTCCCCTGCTATTGATATATATATATATATATATATATATATATATATATATATATATATATATATATATATATATATATATATATATATAGAATACAATCCAAAATGTTTTTATAAAAGAACAAAAATGCACTTCTGGAATAAATAAATTAATGAGCTGAAAATAAGTGAATATGACTGGTATGTTTAAATATAAGAGGTTTGCTATATCTGTGCTGCAATTTATTACATAGTTCACATGTTGAATATTGCCCAATATTTAGGAATTATTGTTAATTATTGTTACTAATTGTGAAATGTTGCATTATCTAATAGAGCTTATATTATATCTATGTCTGAGAAACATCAGAAATGTATCTCTTGAGTAAGTATATTCTATGTGGATGTATTCTGAGTCTTGTTGGAAAATAATGTTATATATGTATTGCCAGCCTTCTTTATTGCTCCCTCTATGTAACATAGTACATTAAGGTCAAGTTCTGCATTTAGCCCTGAGGGATGTAGGGTGTCAAATTCATATATTAATCTCACTTCATTAAGAAGGAGAGTTTGTTGAAAGTTACCTTTTCTACCATCTGGTTTTACTTTCGTTATCCCCCAGAATTGCATATCCTTTGTATTTCTCCCATGGATCTCTCTGCAGTGTTTATACAGTATTGTCTCTGCCTTTCCTTTCTCTATTTGACATAGATGTTCCCTAATTCTGTCTTTTAATTGTCTGCTAGTTTGGCCTAAATACTGTAGGGAATAGGAGCATTGTAACAAATAGATAATGTCCTTGTCTACACATCTGATGGTGTCTTTTATTGTGAACATTTTTTTAGTGTTAGTCCTTTTTACTGACTTGTTTTTTTTGACTGTGTTGACAGGATTTACAGTCTGTACATGGCAGAAAAACTTGAAGTTTTTCACCCTCTAGATCTATTTGTTCCATTGGATTCGTTATCATTTTATATTTGCTGGGTGCTAGAATATGTTTAAGGTTCCTAACCTTTCTGTATATAAACTTGGATTTGGGATCTAATAGTTTGCCAATGAACGGGTCTTCTTTGACAAGATGCCAGTGTTTTGATATGATGTTAGTGATGGCTCTGTGATCAGTGCTGTAGCCTGTAATGAAAGAAACATTCAATTAATTCTTAGTGTAGTTGTTCCTTTTGTTGCCTTTGTGTCTTACAAAACCCCTTTATTATTGATTTTTGCTAGTCAGTAATTCCTCCCTCTTCATAGACCTTACTGTTTGTATTGTATTGTCTATTTTAAATTTTTCATAGCTCCTTTCTCCAAATCTATCTCTTAACACAATTGATTGAATATCAAATTCTGCTGTGTCTGTACAGTTTCTCCTTAGTCTCAAGAACTGACCGTTAGGTATGTTTTCCTTCCAAATATTAAAATGTCAGCTGTCTAAAAAAATATAATTATTGGCATCAGTTTTCTTTTTTTATTTCTTCTAAATATACTTCAATATCTAGAAAATTTATCTTCTGACTACTCCTTTCTGTAGTGAAGCTCAGTCCAAAATTGTTACTGTTTAGATCCTCCAAAAATAGGGCCCCCAGTTATGCAAATAAGGGGGGATATTTATGACTTTCTCAGTGCAGTGGCTAGAGGGTAGTGTAAACATCGGCAGCTCGATGTGCTGCAGCCCCCATGCCTCTGAATTCCATCCTTGATTCCAGCAGCAGAAGGGGGGTTTGTGTGCACACGTACAATTTGACTGTTAACTCTGCAAAAGCATTTAGTACAGAGAGTGTAACGCAGCTCAGTCTTCATCCCAGACCCCACACATTGAAATTATATGCCCTGATTAAATGTGCTAGTGCTGTGCTCACAGGTGCTCTATCAAATGTAACTAGGACATATATTTTAATGTGTGGGGGTCTGGGATCTCTAAGCACAGAAGCTGCCATCCCATTGCTTATTTCTTACCCGGTTCAAGCTCTGTCTGCAGGCTGACACTGCACTCCTCACACTGTGGCCTCACTGCCTCTGATTCAAAACAGCAGCGGTATCTAGTAGCTGATTAGCTCCACCCACTCTCAAACTCCTCTGCAAAAGCCTGCACGGGTAATATAATTTAAATATATCTTGCCCGAATGCCCAGTGAGATTTAATTTATAGTCCTGGCTGAACCCCATAAACTCCCGCTCCCAGAGAAAAGCCACAGCCCAAAAAAATAAATAAAAAATATGTAAAATAAATAAAATAAAAATAAAAATAAAAAACACAACAACTTAGTGCTGCATGATGCAACTCCCTGCAGGAATTGCGGGCCCTCTAACACATGCAGGGCCCTCGGGCAAGAGCCGAATTGCCAGACTTGTCAGTCCGCCCCTGAGAACTACTCAACCTATTTTTGTAGGATCTAAACAGTAACAATTTAATGAAATGGCATAAAAACACATAAAAACCTATCACAAATAAGCAGCTGCTATATACGATAATGTATATGAATATAAGATCAAAAGAGTGTATATCTCTGCTGCAGTCAGGGAATATAGAAATCTCATAAGCAAAAAAGCCACATAGGCAGCAGTAGCAAATGAAATCCAGTGAGTTGGGACAAATCTAAAGTTATGTCACAAAACAACATCATCAGAAAAGAAAAGGCAACAAAATCATACTACTACTATCAGTGACTCCGGAGCTCCAGGTATTTGTATCCTAAATGGGAGATGTGATAATACCTTTCTCCTGAACTACTGGTTCTGTCACACAGAAGTAAACCGCCAAGCTCCACTCCTCTGCAGTCTGCGGCGTTTTGTTTTGAGCTATGACCACTCCCCCTTATGTTTAGAAACGGCCTTTGTGGGTGCCTGCAATAGTTTTTTGTATATTATCTTCAGGCAATGTTGCATAGTAAGGTGTCTGCCTTACCTTTTTTTTTACCAACCATTATTTTTGTGGACTCCACAGATTGGGTATTGGATTCCATGTGTAAGGATAAGTGAGAGTCCTCAAGCCTACCCAAAAAAATTAAAATTCTATGGTGACGGCTGTCCTAGTTTGTACCTGCTTTTTCCTCGGCTATATATACTTCTGAGAAAGAAGAGGAAGTAGGAGGGATATTTGTAAAGCTCTGGTAGGGTGTCTTTGTCTCCTCCTGGTGTCCAGGGGCAGTAATCCCATGTGTAAGGATCATGGACTCTCACTACCAAGAAGGAAAATAATTTATCAGGTAAGAATCCATTTTTGTTTTTAAACAACGTTTCAATCTACTTTTATTATCAAATGTGCTTTATTCTCTAGTTATCCTTTGCTGAAGGAGCAGCAGTGCACTACTGGGAGCTAGTGAGCAAATCACAAGAAACAAATGTTGTGCAGTCACCAGCTAGCTTCCAGTAGGATAGGTACAAATTCATTTTCAGCAACGATACTAAAAGAACAATTTGAAAATAGAAGTGAATTCAAACATATCTTAAAATTTCAATCTCCATTTAAATCATGCAAGTTTAATTTTGGCTTTCCTATACCTTTAAATCCTATATATATGTACTAGTTTGTGATTGGTTAGCAGGGTTATTTTTGTTCTATGAGTCTGTGGAGTCAGTGAAAAGAAACAACTTATATAATAATCGGCTAGATTATGAGTTTTGCGTTATGGCTGTGCACAAATAGCGCATGCGTAATGTTTATTGTGCACTCTTCGTTACGTAGGTATTACAAGTCTGAAAAGAACATCGTTACGCATCGTGTTAACACACATACCGCGTTTATTTCACTTGCGTATTCACGGCCACGTAATGAATTCCCCCATAGACATCAGTGGAAACTGAAAAATAAACAGTTTTTTTCATCTAACACTCGATAACGCGAGAACTACACATAGCTCTGTCAGATTACACATACAACTTAAAGGGACAGTCAACCCAAAAATAGTTTTAAGTTATATCTATAAAGTTTCCATAGATCGTTTTTTTACAAATATAGCCCCGTTTTTACATATATTCCATTTTCAAGTTAAAGCATTACTTTTTTTTAAAAATGTCCGTCTGGCTCTGCCCCTTTTTCATCATTAGTGGCATCATGATCTTTTTGTGATCCCTGTAATTTTTCTATCTTCCTCGTAACTGGATTTAGCGCATGCGCAATGTGCCTACTATACTGAAGGGGAACTTTTTCACACAGGAACAAAAACTCTGTAAAAAAGTTCCCCTTCAGTACAATGTGTGATTTTAGTATATTTCTTTTGTGTATATTTGATTTGTTTTTTGTACTTTAAACTGTGCAATTATTGTTTTTTAAAAGTAAACTTATTTTTCAGGTGGTCAATTTGTGCTATGCTAGGGCTAGCTGGCATTAGTCCTTCTGGTTAGAAACTCTTGGCACAAATGTGTCTGATTCACTGACTGCCTTGTGTTTGCTTATGCTGTTTGTTGGGGAAGTCACCTGACTATAGTATTGCGGGTACCTCTATATTGCAGTCCAATAATACCATGGCCATAGTGTGACCGTAGAAAGGTTTTGCATTGTGTTCCAGATCTTTTTATCCAATTTGTTAACCCTAACTAAACTCCTTAACTCTACCTAGCCTAAAATGTAAATTGCCATTAACATTCTTGTAATAGTCAAAGAGAGCTTGATATCTCTGACTGATCTTGTCTCAGTATTTCACCTTTCAGTGCCTCCAGTGCCTACATATTGATGTCATATTTTGCTAGCCTGTCCCTAAGTAGAATTAATTTAATGTCTAATGTAGCATACATGTAGTCACAGTTTGTCACTCGCATATTTTTACCTGTCACTCATTCCATAGCTCCGGTGTTAGGCTGATAAAATAACGTGCAATGGCATTTTTCAGTTCATCATGTTATACCGCCGAATAAGCTATCATTACACACTGCACCTCCTACACAACCTGTCATTACACACTGCACCTCCTACACAACCTGTCATTACACACTGCGTCTCCTACAAAACCTGTCATTACACACTGCACCTCCTACACAACCTGTCATTACACACTGCACCTCCTACAAAACCTGTCATTACACACTACACCTCCTACACAACCTGTCATTACACACTGCACCTCCTATACAACCTGTCATTACACACTGCACCTCCTACACAACATGTCATTACACACTACACCTCCTACAAAACCTGTCATTACACACTGCACCTCCTACACAACATGTCATTACACACTGCACCTCCTACACAACCTGTCATTACACACTGCACCTCCTACACAACATGTCATTACACACTGCACCTCCTACACAACCTGTCATTACACACTGCACCTCCTACACAACATGTCATTACACACTACACCTCCTACACAACCTGTCATTACACACTGCACCTCCTACACAACATGTCATTACACACTACACCTCCTACACAACATGTCATTACACACTACACCTCCTACAAAACCTGTCATTACACACTCCACCTCCTACACAACCTGTCATTACACACTGCACCTCCTACACAACATGTCATTACACACTGCACCTCCTACACAACCTGTCATTACACACTGCACCTTCTACAAAACCAGTCATTACACACTGCACCTCCTACACAACATGTCATTAATCTTGTAAAAAATGATCTATGGAAACTTTATAGATATAACTTTAAACTATTTTTGGGTTTAATGTCCCTTTAATGGACACCAATAATAGTTACGCCAAAAGTACAAACAACAATTGCTCACACAACATAGCATATCTGCATTCAACAATCACAATTATTCACAACAAATACTACATAACATTTAAACAAAACGAGGATTAAAAAATTACGTTTGGATCTGCATCAAGCAAGTAAAGAACAAGAACAAATTACACACTTATGCACAAACGAAACATTTGCATTGGCAACTAGGAAAGATTTCACAAAAATAATTATTTAGAACAGTTAACAAATACGATGGCATCAAAAATTATTATAGGGATTTTGCAATACTAAATTATGATAATGTTATGCAAACGATCACTATGACACCATCGCATTATACACATTCCTTAAAAACATATGTGGATTTAGAAACTCAATATGAGCATTCGCAAATTCAAACAACTACTCCACATTGCACACATACAAATCTTCACAACAGCACACCTGCACCTTGTTTACTTTGCAAACCGGTACATCATTAAGCATTTACATAAGGTATATAAGCACGCTCTGAACATGGCTTCCTTGACTGTATTGCTTTTTCAAGACAGGTACAGGTCTAGGCGTTGGGGGTTAGAGATAGTCAGAGATAGATAGATAGATAGATAGATAGAGAGATAGTGAGAGATAGCTAGTGAGAGAGAGGTAGTGAGAGAGAGTTTGTGTACGAATCTGTCTGGGTGAGTGTGCGAGTGCTGCTTTGTTTTTCATTCCTTACATAAAGTTAAACATATTTACTTTAATTTACATGCAAATACATTCAATACATATATACACATAGCAGTAACACTACATACACACACATACACTCCATATCCCATTACCTTTAAACCTATAACCATCCCATAGATATATTTTGGTCTTTTTAGATAAAATTATTGTTTACACACCCTAATTTAGTCCTTTTTTATACGCTTGTCTGTTTTTTACTACACCTTACCCTATTTTCTATAACCCATTCACACTTTGAGCACTTTTTACTTTTTTCATTATTTTGACCCCCTTTCATTTTTGCACTTTCACCTTCTTAAAAAGTATGGCGGGAAGGAGGAGTAGGGAAGAGATTAGGAAGGAGATTAGGCAGCAGATTAGGGACAAGATGAGGCAGGAGATTGGGGTGATTAGGGAGGAGAGTGGGAGAGGAAGGGGGAGAGGTCAGGGTGGGTGGGCCAAGCCACATTGTTGAAGATGAACAAGTGACTGGGCCCAGTGGGACAAGGCAGGAGCACAGAGAGGGCACAATAAAGTCCGGAGAACAAAGGTTACATCACAGGGGTAGCCCAGGCAGAGGGAGGAGATTTATTCCAGGGAAGAGAAGGAGGCCTTTGTAATGGCCTATGGAGAGGGCTAGGAGGCTGCAGGCACAGAAGACCACCCCTGCAATGAAGAAAAGGTTGTGGGGGAGTTCAGGAGGGATTTGAAATGTATACAGTACTGCTACCGGGACTGCAAAAGCGATCTCAAGAAAAAAATGTCGAAGAAGAGGCAAGCGACTACTGGGACCGGTGGCGGCCCGGAGCAGAGATTCGTCTACAGCTGCTGGGAGGAAATGCTGCGTCTCAACATTTCTGAGGTGGCCCCAGTCAGGATCAAGGGAGGGATCGATACCGGGAACCTGCACTTCTTATCTTCTGGTAAGGACATTTAGTAATCTCTTTTCATCCACCTCATAACTCATTTACACTCAAAATAAATTAGGGATATTGCTAACGCAATTACGCTTTTTAAAACATTATTCTGAAAATGCATTCAGAATTA
The DNA here is from genome assembly GCF_027579735.1 of Bombina bombina. Lineage (NCBI taxonomy): Eukaryota > Metazoa > Chordata > Amphibia > Anura > Bombinatoridae > Bombina > Bombina bombina. Next base: position 667,037,698 of record NC_069503.1, on the reverse strand, counting down.
CCTTGAGAAAGTTGTATTTGAAGAAAAGCTATCACATTAGTATCTAGTCTCCAGATTATGTGTGCATTTAAACATATTTAAGACGCACACAAAAATACATTAAAATTGACCATCTAGATATCAGAAAGACCTATTTTCAAATACGTAAATCGTATTGATTTCTTTTGGATAAAATTGAATTACTAAGGCAGCCTCATTAATACACTTTCAAATATAACATTTACATCATATACATAGTCTGCATGCTCCTCCTTCACCCAGGCATGAAAGTGGTGCAGAAGGTGACACGCCACCTCAGAGAGAACAGGAGGATAATCCTGCAGAAGGTACCCCTGCAGAAGATACCCCTGCAGCAGCCCCCCGTGCAGCAGCTCAATGTGCAGCAGCTCCCTCTGACGAGAACATCTCCCCCACAATGCCTGAGGTGGAGCTGATGAGGGTCTTCCTACAGGAAATGCAGGACTCCTGGAGGGCACAACAGACACACACACAGTTTATGACCAACGCAGTGAACACCCTGATAGAAGGACAAAAAAATATGGTAAATGTTCTAAATAACATATTTCAAGTCCTCTGGGAGGTGGCAAGCAGACCATATCCAGAAATGTGAAGACCATCAGCTCCTGGACCATCATCTCCTGTGCATTCTCCATCTCCTACTCTGCCTGGTCAATCCCCAATCACTCATAGTACTCCTCCGCCCCCTCTTCCCCAACCATCTCCAATGAGGACACGTCTGAGGAGGCATTTGACCACCACAGAACTTCACTGTCGTGGGAAGAAGGGAAGGAGGAAAAAGTAATTATGTTTATATATTATTGTTTTTAATTTAAAGTTAAAGGGACAGTCAAGTCCAAAAAAAACTTTCATGGTTTAAATAGGGCATGCAATTTTAAACAACTTACCAATTTACTTTTATCACCAATTTTGCTTTGTTCTCTTGGTATTCTTAGTTGAAAGGTAAATCGAGGAGGTTCATATGCTAATTTCTTAGACCTTGAAGACTGCCTCTAATCTGAATACATTTTGACCACTAGAGGGCATTAGTTCACATGTTTCATATAGATAACATTGAGCTCATGCAAGTAAAGTGACCTAGGACTGAGCACTGATTGGCTAATCTGCATGTCTGTCAAAAGAACTGAAATAAGGGGGCAGTCAGCAGAGGCTTAGATACAATATAATTACAGAGGTAAAACGTGTATTATTATAACTGTGTTGGATATGCAAAACTGGGGAATGGGTAATAAAGGGATTATCTTTCTTTTTAAACAACAAAAATTCTGGTGTTGACTGTCCCTTTAATGTGTAAAGGATAATTATGTGATGATGTTGTCTTCTTACACTTGTGGAGCACACTCTGTATTTAATAGGCTTCTATGGGACCAGGTCCATAGAGGCAGATTGTTTTGCAGAGTGTGTTTTACAAGTGTGTTGAGACTACATCATCACATGCTGTCCATGTTGATTAGATTGATTGGTTCTTGTGATGTGATGTCCAAACGTGTTCTCCTAATACAAACCAATGACCATTACAATTATACACAATGGCATATCACTGTGTTGATGCAAACAACATTGCTTAAACAAGAACATATGCTAACATATACTAATTCTTACAGCTTATTGGTATATCTACATGTGCTTGTTCAATAAAGCAAATTTTTTTTTTTTTTAAAAAGCCTGTATGCCATATTTCTCTCGATGTGTTGACAACATTGAATACCTAAAATAAAGTGTATTTTTGGAAAGCTATCTTAAAGTGTTTTACTTATTTTAGAAATCTATTTCATTCAAAAGGTGCATGAAAGCAGAAAATTATCTTTCTTGATTTTGACAGAGCATAACATTTTAAACAACATTCATGTTTACTTATATTATTTTTTTTGCTTCATTATCTTGTTATCCTTTGCTGAAAGGTTTATCTAGGAAAGCTCAGGAGCAGTTAAAGACCTAGCTTCTATCTGCTGATTGGTGGATGCACATATATACCGAATGTCATTGCCTCACCCATGCGTTCACTTAGAAACTAGTAGTGTATTGATGCTCCTTAAACACATAATAGCAAAAGAAAATGTTGGAGAAAACAGAAATACATTTGATAACAGAAGAAAATTGGAAAGTTGTTTAAAAATGGATGTTCTACATAACTAATGAAATATACATTTAGGGTTTCCTGTCCCTTTAAGAGTTATATTTTAATTTCATGCTCACAGTGCTATATTAATTGGATAACAACAATGTTGAATTGATCCTTGACACAATATTGAACATTTAAAGAAATAATAAATATTAGAACATAGCATCTCTAAAAAGTATACATGATTTATTATATGTTACACAATTAAAATATACATTATATATATCATTAGTGATGTCGCGAACTGAAAATTTTCCGTTCGCGAACGGCGAACACAAACGTACGCAACTGTTCGTGAACGGGCGAACCGGGCGAACCGCCATTGACTTCAATAGGCAGGCGAATTTTAAAACCCACAGGGACTTTTTCTGGCCACAATAGTGATGGAAAAGTTGTTTCAAGGGTACTAACACCTGGACTGTGGCATGCCGGAGGGGGATCCATGGCAAAACTCCCACGGAAAATTACATAGTTGATGCAGAGTCTGGTTTTAATCCATAAAGGGCATAAATCACCTAACATTAATAAATTGTTTGGAATAACGTGCTTTAAAACATCAGGTATGATGTTGTATCGATCAGGTAGTGTAAGGGTTACGCCCGCTTCACAGTGACAGACCAAACTCCCCGTTTAACGCACCGCAAACAACCGCAAACAGTCCATTTGCACAACCATGAGATAGATTTGATAGATAGATAGATACATAGATTAAATAGATAGATCAATAGATGCAATATACATTTGATAGATACAATAGATAGATAGATTTGATAGATAAATAAATAGATTTGATAGATATATAATTTCCCAGACAGAGAATTACAAGACGTGCAGTCTGGGACCCATGGTAAGGTTCCCAGAGGCAGTTGCGGCACTAGGGGACGTGTATATGGCATGGATTTTAGGAACCGGGAGATGGAAAAAGATGCTTGGTCGGTCCTCCTACTTCAAATTTGGGGCACTGCACGTGCAATCTACTGTGCCACCAGATATGAGTGGTGTGTTAAGTAGTACTATTCTGATCAGTTTAATCCCTGTTACGCCCCCTTTCAGGGGACGTGTATATGGCATGGATTTTAGGAAACGGGAGATGGAAAAAGGTGCTTGGTCGGTCCTCCTACTTCAAATTTGGGGCACTGCGCGTGCAATCGTGGCCGTACTTTTAGCCGACGGACATTTGGCCGATGGACATTTGGCCGATGGACATTTGGCCGAAACACAAGTGGCTGTCACAAAACAGTCCGGCCATCATAGATAGATTTGATAGATATATACATAGATTAGATAGATAGATCAATAGATGCAATATACATTTGATAGATACGATAGATAGATAGATTTGATAGATAAATAGATAGATTTGATAGATGGATAATTTCCCAGGCAGAGAATTACAAGACGTGCGGTCTGGGACCCATGGTAAGGTTACTTCCTTTTGCACAATCGAGTACAGGTTGGGGATTGCCTTTTGTGCAAAGAAATTTTGTCCGGGTACCTTCCACTGCGGTGTCCTCAGGGGATGTGTATATGGCATGGATTTTAGGAACCGGGAGATGGAAAAAGATGCTTGGTTGGTCCTCCTACTTCAAATTTGTGGCACTGCGCGTGCAATCTATTGTGCCACCAGATAGGAGTGGTGTGTTAAGTAGTACTATTCCTATCAGTTTAATCCCTGTTAAGTGTCTTTTTTTGGTTTGGTTTTTGAAGCCACAGTGCAGCACCAGAGGCCAGAAAAATTTGGCATGTACACATGCCTGAATAATTAGGTATTGTTGCAGCCACTGTTGTAGCAGTGGCCATAAAAATTGATGTTTGTTTCCCAGGCAGAAAGTGCCCTAAAACATTGCGGCTTGAACCCTAGTTGGTGGCGGATAATTCACGCAAGTCATCCGGCATTTGAAGATAAAAAACAGCAGCATGTGGACCATTTTTAGCCCAAGGCAGCTCATCTCATCAGGCCTTTTTTACTCGAATGTATCGCCCAATATCATTCCCTTCGGGATCCATCCCTCATTCATCTTAATAAAGGTGAGGTAATCTAGACTTTTTTGACCTAGGCAACTTCTCTTCTCAGTGACAATACCGCCTGCTGCACTGAAGGTCCTTTCTGACAGGACACTTGAAGCGGGGCAGGCCAGAAGGTCTATTGCAAATTGGGATAGCTCAGGCCACAGGTCAAGCCTGCACACCCAGTAGTCAAGGGGTTCATCGCTCTTCAGAGTGTCGAGATCTGCAGTTAAGGTGAGCTAGTCTGCTACTTGTCGGTCAAGTCGTTCTCTCCGGGTGGACCCCGAAGGGCTGTGGTGATGCATAGGTCTTAAAAAGCTCTGCATGTCCTCCATCAACAACACGTCTGTAAAGCGCCCTGTCCTTGCCGGCGTAATCGTGGGAGTCGGAGGATGACTTTCAGCTCTTCCCCTGTTAGATTCATGTTGTGCTGTGACAGCACCCTTATACGCTGTGTAAAGCATACTTTTTAATTTATTTTGGAAATGCTGCATCCTTTCTGACTTGTGGTAATTCGGTAACATTTCTGGCACTTTATACTTATACCGGGGGGTCTAGTAGCGTGGACACCCAGTACAGGTCGTTCTCCTTCAGCTTTTTTATACGAGGGTCCCTCAACAGGCACGACAGCATGAAAGACCCCATTTGCACAAGGTTGGATGCCGAGCTACTCATGTCCCGTTCCTCGTCCTCAGTGATGTCACTGAAGGTATCTTCTTCCCCCCAGCCACGTAAAACACCATGGGTACCAGATAGGTGACAATGAGCACCCTGGGATGCCTGTTGTGTTTGGTCTTCCTCCTCCTCCTCCTCCTCAAAGCCACATTCCTCCTCTGACTCCTCTTCCTCACAATCCTCTTCCAGCGTTGCCGCTGGTACAGCAAGTAATGCTGATAAGGCTGTTTCTGGTGGTGATGGTGACCACAACTCTTCCTCTTCCTCTTCACGCTCATCTACGGCCTGATCCACCACTCTTCGTAGGGCACGCTCCAGGAAGAAAACAAATGGTATGATGTCGCTGATGGTGCCTTCGGTGCGACTGACTAGGTTAGTCACCTCCTCAAAAGGACGCATAAGCCTACAGGCATTGCGCATGAGTGCCCAGTAACGTGGCAAAAAAATTTCCAGCTCCGCAGAGGCTGTCCTAGCACCCCGGTCATACAAATACTCGTTAACGGCTTTTTCTTGTTGGAGCAGGCGGTCGAACATTAGGAGTGTTGAATTCCAACGTGTCGGGCTGTCGCAAATCAAGCGCCTCACTGGCATGTTGTTTCGCCGCTGGATATCGGAAAAGTGCGCCATGGCCATGTAGAAACGCCTCAAATGGCCACACACCTTCCTGGCCTGCTTCAGAATGTCCTGTAAGCCTGGGTACTTATGCACAAAGCGTTGTACGATCAGATTACACACATGTGCCATGCACAGCACATGTGTCAACTTGCCCAATTTCAATGCCGCCACCAAATTACTTCCGTTGTCAGAAACCACTTTGCCGATCTCCAGTTGGTCCGAAGTCAGCCACTGATCCACCTGTGAATTCAGGGCAGAAAGGAGTGCTGGTCCGGTGTGACTCTGCTTTCAGGCAAGTCAACCCCAAGACAGCGTGACACTGCCGTATGCGGGATGTGGAATAGTACCTGCGGAGCTGGGGGGCTGCCGTTGATGTGGAGCAAGACGCAGCAGCAGAAGAGGACTCAGCCAAGGAGGTTATTAAAGAGATGGAGTTATTAAAGAGATGGAGTAGGAGGAGTAGAGGAGGTGGCAGCAGGCCTGTCTGCAAGTTGTGGCGGTGTCACCATGGAGTTATTAAAGAGATGGAGTAGGAGGAGTAGAGGAGGTGGCAGCAGGCCTGTCTGCAAGTTGTGGCGGTGTCATCCTCTGCAGAGCCATGCATTCCATGCTTGGCAGCCATCAGAAGGTTTACCCAATGCGCAGTGTAGGTGATATACCTGCCCTGACCATGCTTTGCAGACCAGCTATCAGTGGTCATATGGACCCTTGCCCCAATGCTGTGTGCCAGACATGCCATTATTTGCTTTCGCACAATCGAGTACAGTTTGGGGATTGCCTTTTGTGCAAAGAAATTTTGGCTGGGTACCTTCCACTGCGGTGTCCCAATAGCTACAAATTTTTTGAACGCCTCAGACTCCACCAACTTGTATGGTAAAAGCTGGCGGGCTAAGAGTTCAGACAAGCCAGCTGTCAGACGCCGGGCAAGGGGATGACTTTGGGACATTGGCTTCTTACGCTCAAACATTTCCTTGACAGACACCTGACTGTGGGCAGATGACCAGGAACTGCTACGGAAGAGAGACGGAGTGGCGGATGGTTGAGAGGGGGCAAGGAGGACAGCAGTGGTTGACGTGGCTGAAGATGCTGGACAAGGAGGAGGATGGCGGCTTTGAGTTTGTGTGCTGCTTGTACCCATGTGTTCATCCCATTGGCGTTTGTGATGTGAGATCATGTGCCTTCGCAAAGCATTTGTACCTGTGGGTGTTGGACTTCCCATGACTCAGTTTCTTTTGGCACAGGTTGCAAATGGCACCGCTGTTGTCAGAGGCAGAAACACAAAAAAAATGCCACACTGCTGAGCTCTGTGATGATGGCATTCTGGTGGTGGCAACAGCATGCGTTGATTCGTGTGCTGTCTGGCTGACCCCGGGTGCCGATGCATGCTGTCTGACTGTGCCACTAGCTCCTTGCGACAACCTCCCCCTGCTTCCAACTCGTCTCCTCCTCCTCCTCTCTGTCTCCCCATCTGAACTTTCCGACTCTTCCTCTTCTCTTCGAGCGGGCATCCACGTGACATCCACGGACGCATCATCATCAAACGCTTCACTTGTATCTGACAAATCAACAAAGGAAGCAGCAGCGGGTACAACATCATCATTATCACACCATACGTCCATGTCTGTAATGCTGCCTGACTGAGACATATCACTGTTATCTACATCCTCTGTCAATGATGGTTGCGCATCAGTCATTTCTTCAAAATGATGTGTCAATAACTCCTCTGACAGATCAAGTGAAGCGGCTGTGGTGCTAGTGTTGGTGGTGGCGGCAGGCGGGCGAGTGGTCACTTGAGAGGTGCCCGAAGCTAAGCTGGAGGTGGATGGTGCGTCAAGGTTCCGAGCGGAAGCTGTAGAAGATTGGGTGTCCTGTGTTAGCTAGTCAACTAGGTCCTCCTCAGAACTTTTCGCGTTCATGGTACTTGGCCTCTGAACACTGGTCATTATTGTAGGGTCAAAGGGAATCACAGCACCACGACGGCACCTGTGGGGTGGCCTGCCTCTGCCTGTCATTTTTTTTTAAATGTACACTTACACTACTATTAAACAAGATATGAGTGGCGGCACTGGGCAAGTGGGCACAGCATATGCTGTGAGCCTGACACAAAAAAGCAGACTGATGTTTCACAGTCCAAAAAGTTTTTTTTTTTTTAAATGTACACTTACACTACTATTAAACAAGATATGAGTGGTGGCACTGGGCAAGTGGGCACAGTATATGCTGTGAGCCTGGCACACACGCTGGCAAGCAGGCAACTGCAATTAGATTACAAAAGCAGACTGATGTTTCACAGTCAAAAAAGTTTCTTTTTACAAAATTTACACTACTGTTACACCAGATATGAGTGGTGGCACTGGGCAAGTGGGCACAGTATACACTGTGAGCCTGGCACACACGCTGGCAGGCAGGCAACTGCAATTAGATTACACTAGCAGACTGATGTTTCACAGTCAAAAAAGTTTTTTTTTAAAAATTTACACTACTGTTACAACAGATATGAGTGGTGGCACTAGTTGGCAAGTGGGCCTGGCACACACGCTGGCAGGCAGGCAGGCAGGCAACTGCAATTAGATTACACTAGCAGACTGATGTTTCACAGTCAAAAAAGTTTTTTTCAAAAAATTTACACTACTGTTACAATAGATATGAGTGGTGGCACTAGTTGGCAAGTGGGCCTGGCACACACGCTGGCAGGCAGGCAACTGCAATTAGATTATACTAGCAGACTGATGTTTCACAGTAAAAAAAAATTTTAAATTTTTTTTTACACTACTGTTGCAACAGATATGAGTGGTGGCACTAGTTGGCAAGTGGGCCTGGCACACACGCTGGCAGGCAGGCAGGCAACTGCAATTAGATTATACTAGCAGACTGATGTTTCACAGTCAAAAATTTAAAAAAAAAAAAAAAAATTTACACTACTGTTACAACAGATATGAGTGGTGGCACTAGTTGGCAAGTGGGCCTGGCACACACGCTGGCAGGAAGGCAACTGCAATTAGATTACACTAGCAGACTGATGTTTCACAGTCAAAAAAGGTTTTTTTTTTTTAAATTTACACTACTGTTACAACAGATATGAGTGGTGGCACTAGTTGGCAAGTGGGCCTGGCACACACGCTGGCAGGCAGGCGATTGCAATTAGATTACACTAGCAGACTGATGTTTCACAGTCAAAAATTTTTTTTTAAAAAAATTACACTACTGTTACAACAGATATGAGTGGTGGCACTAGTTGGCAAGTGGGCCTGGCACACATGCTGGCAGGCAGGCAGGCAACTGCAATTAGATTACACTAGCAGACTGATGTTTCACAGTCAAAAAAGTTTTTTTAAAAAAAATTTACGCTACTGTTACAACAGATATGAGTGGTGGCACTAGTTGGCAAGTGGACCTGGCACACACGCTGGCAGGCAGGCAACTGCTATTAGATTACACTAGCAGACTGATGTTTCAAAGTCAAAAAAGTTTTTTTTTTTAAATTTACACTACTGTTACAACAGATATGAGTGGTGGCACTAGTTGGCAAGTGGACCTGGCACACACACTGGCAGGCAGGCAACTGCAATTAGATTACACTAGCAGACTGATGTTTCACAGTCAAAATTACACAGGAAAAAAAAAGCAGACTGATGTTCTAGCCCCAAAAAAGCTTTTTGGGGTGCTGTCTTTACAGCAGAGATCATATGAGTCCTTCAGGACTGTAGTGAACACTGAATACACTAGCCTAGCTATCAATTTCCCTATAAAATCAGCAGCAACTACACTATCCCTCCTCTCTCTAAGAATGCAGGATCAGAATGAATCTAAAATGGCTGCTGTCCAGGAGCTGGGAGGGTCTGGGAGGGAGTGTCTGCTGCTGATTGGCTGAAATGTGTCTGCAGACTGTGAGTTACAGGGTCAAAGTTTACTCAATGATGATGAATAGGGGGCGGATCGAACATCGCATATGTTCGCCCACCGCGGCGAACGCGAACAAGCTATGGTCGCCAGAAACTATTCGCCGGCGAACTATTCGCGACATCACAACTTATTACTTTTGAAATCAGGAACAAAAGCATAGTAAACAAAACGCTTAATGCTTATCATGTGTGTATTGTTCGATGATTGTTGTCTAAATGTATACAAAAAAATGTGCAATCCATGTTCTAAAGCACAAAAGTGTAGACTAAGAAGCTTTGAGATTTTACAATTAAAATACTACAATAAATATATATTATTAGAGGAGTACATTATAATGTTTATTCAAATGTAATGCTCCATCATTATCATGATCATCAAATATTTTTGCAAAATACCTTTAATGATATATGAATGAGTAAGTGGATTTACCATCATCTTGCTCAGGCTGGTCTGGCTGGATTCCTCAGGGATTGTCAAACTAACTTCAACTATTAATGATATAAATATAAATTATGTAACACAATTTGTACATATACTTTAAAAATCATTTATATTAAGTCTAAATTAAATGAATCAAAATGTGAAGAATAGATCACTAATATGAAAATAATGTCTTTCACAGATAATATAGATTTGTCCATGTTTCCTAATCAATCCAGACAGACAATTAACACTTTAAACACTTTTCATTTTCTTGCTATCTTAATTATAAGATTAAAGAATATAAGCATATTCGATGTGTCATTTTATATTCAGCACCTGTGTACAAATTTAAGATTATTGTCTAAATGTAGTAATCAACTGTCAAGCACTACCCATGTGCTGAATCAAAAATGGCCCAGCCCCTAATATTACATTCAAATAAAGATAGCAGAATTATGAAGAATATATTAGAATATGAGTAAATTCAGATTTTGCATAAAATGGAATTATATATCCGAATCCTTACATTTTCATTTTAAATACACTTTACATTTAATTATAGGGTCCATGCTTATATTGATCAATGTGAATGTATTAGGCGATGTTATGTACAAATGTATAAGCCACTATTGAAGTATAATGAGACATACTAGACTGGGGCAAACCCAAGGTTGATGGTCCAGCACCAACATCCATATCTGTAAAATATTAAATTTAAATTGGATCTCATTAGTAGAAATCATAACTTTGACACAATCAATCAGACATATTTTTGACAAGGTAAAACATATTCTTAAATATGCATGTGAGTTAATTGTTTTGTAAAATCTATGTATAAATGAGCAGCGATGAGTTCCTAGTTTGGATTTGCCATCAAGTGATAACTTAATAACAACTATTCTGTAAATGGTATATATGTTTCTGAATGATTTATAAATCCTATTAAATTCAAGGTTTTAAAACTCTGTTTGATCCATTTATCAAGGCACTATTAAACTAGATGTTTTTTAATCAATGATCCCATGTGTTAAATGGCCAGTGAATCAAATAATAGAATCTTTTTATTCCAATCCTTATTTTGATTTATATATTTAACTTGAAATATCTTTAGATTTAATTTTCTTTTGTATTTATGTTGCTATCATGATTTTTATCATAATCCCAGGTAGTCTCACATGTTATTTTCTTATAATATGAAGTGTGTCTCTTATGTTAAAGGGACAGGAATCCAACCTTCATTAATTACATAGGGAATGCAATTGTTACAATTTCGAAACTTCACTTGTAATATCAAATTGTGTTTGTTCTCTTGGTATTCTTAGTTTATATTTAAAATTAATTCTGGTGATATGCAATTATCAATATACTTGAAATGGCAAGATTGGCTAAATTCAAGCCAGTCAAAAATAAATGAATGAGGGGTTAGTCTGCAATGGCTTAGTTACAAGCTTATCACAGAGTTTAAAATTATTTTATAATAAATGTTCTTTTATCAATCAAAATGGATTTAGAAATAAAGGGATCAGGTTTATTTAATTAAAAAATAATTTCTGTTGTTGACTGTCCCTTTGAGTAATTTTATGTATTCTTGCATTGATATCAATTGTTAGACATTTATCTGTCATTATTTAACTTCAGATTCATAGTAATTGTATTTTTAATCTTGAAACTCGTGATACTGTATTTTTAACCTTTATACAAATTAATGTATACATTTGACCAACAAGTCTAAAGTAATGCCACTGTAACAGCAAACTCATGTTCACGTATCTGCGCAATTATTTTATTGATGAGCATTGCGCAATAATTGAAAGCGTAATTGCGTATCTGTGATTATTAATTTCTTTGGATCTAGTAATGTGATGATTATATTTTAGATCTGTTTTTAATATCTTAAAGGGACACTGTACCCAAAATTTTTCTTTCGTGATTCAGATAGAGCATGAAATTTTAAGCAACTTTCTAATTTACTCCTATTATCAAATTTTCTTCATTCTCTTGATATCTTTATTTGAAATGCAAGAATGTAAGTTTAGATGCCGGCCCATTTTTGGTGAACAACCTGGGTTGTCCTTGCTGATTGGTGGATAAATTCATCCACCAATAAAAAAGTGCTGTCCAGAGTACTGAAACCAAAAAAAAAGCTTAGATGCCTTCTTTTTCAAATAATGATAGCAAGAGAACAAAGAAAAATTGATAATAGGAGTAAATCAGAAAGTTGCTTAAAATTGCATGCTCTTTCTGAATTACAAAAGAAAAAATTTGGGTTCAGTGTCCCTTTAACAATTGTGTTTATAACAATATTCTAATATAATTGTTTTGAATAATTAATAATGCTAAATAATATTTTAAAGTTACGTAGTAATCAATATACAATTGATAAAATGGAGGAGGATAGGGAGTTCACGGATGCGCACTTCCGTTTAATCTCTGTGATGCATATTCGTCATTGCACAATCAATAGCATTCTTCCTATATGATGTTTGATGAATCTAAATTCATATGTATATCATCCTAGTTAACGTCTGTTGTATATTTGAGATATGTTGGAGATATTAATGTATACACATTGCTTAAATGTATACTCAAATATTAAAATATGATCTTTACCTGGTTCAGCCTTTGTCCCGTTTGCTCCCAGGTCACCGATTTGAGGGGCATTGGCATGTGGGTTGGGAGTCTCATAGACATCAGCTGGGGGCTGGGAGGGGGCAAGGACTGCGCTTGCAAATGCAGAGGGGAAACAGAGATTGAGGAGCGTGCTTAAAATCTCCTCATGTTCAAGAAGGACTAGTTTCCGTGGGGGTGGGGCCGGATCCTCACCTCTCTGATGGGCACAAGTCCAATCCCTCATGATGTGTACTTTCTTCTGCAGACGCAACCTCATATCTCTGAATCTCCTACACATTTGCAAGGGTGTCCTCTGGATGTCTGACACCCCATTAACTGATAGAGCGACAGACACCCAGATGGCATCTTTTACTGCCCCAGTGGTCATCCTCCTCCGAACCACATAAAGCTGTGGATAAAACTCCTCAATGGCGTAGAGCAGTGCTGCACTCTCCTCTGGGAAGCACCATGTTGCCAAACAGGCTTTAGAGAACTGACAAAAATGGCTACGTGAAATGGACTTTTATATTGGGAAGTAAACATGAGATACACCATGGGTGTAAGGATCTGATTACCAGCAATTTTTAGGATCACAACTGCAGTACAAGAATATTAAATATCTCCCTTATAGTTTGTTTGTTAAACCTATGACAAAGTGGCTGCTATGGTAAAAAGAGATTTAATGTCAATAGTGTATTTAATCCAAGTGGCATATAGTAAGGAATTACTCCAATTACTATGAGAACAAGTCTCTGATACAAAGTTACAGGAATAAGTTACTGCAACAATCTATCTGATCTGAATTGAAAATGACAGACTGGTCTTGTAAGAGCGGTAAATAGGGGCGGAGCCAATGTCCCTAGTATTTCCTGAGCTGCAGGGTTTACGAGAAATAGTTTTACAATGTCTGTAATTATTGCTGAGCTGTAAGGTATACTGGAATAAACTGTACCTCCTTTTTAGATGAATCCGATGAGAGTTCTAAGGAAGTGTAGCACTCAGCTCTGTAAGGGAAAAACAGGAAACACTGAAAGACAGACGCTGCAGCACTGAATCCGAGCAGCTGAAACTCTGTAGCAACGAAATCGAATGTAAATTGACACGGAATTAAATCCATTGGTTAGTAAGGATAATCCACAAAAGAGGATAGCTAATTTTAGCTTCAGGAGAAACAAAGAAGTAATCGAACAGGAAAACATCTTTCCAGGCACAGACAGAAAGGAATGCTTGTTAGCTCAGTAGATGCTTGCGTGCAGACACGGCTAAACACATTTCTAAGCACCTGAGAGAGGATGTGCTCAGTATTAAGGGGAAGTGGGATGTACTAAGTTGTATAGAGGAGAAAATCTGACATGAATCCTGACAATGGGACATGGTATCTGTACATATGATTGGATAAAATAATGCCATTTTGTTATCTTGTCTGTGAGGCCATACTGACTCAAGTCATGTTTGTGTGATGAACTCTGATTGGCCGTTACTTAATGGTTCATGGATTCATATATAATTGTAACTTATATACGCATACCTCCTAGGGGTGCTATGACTACATTTGGTATGTAGACTTTTCTTTAGAATTTATGGGAATGTAATGCTTATGTGACGCATATATAATATACGGCATCCGTTAAATATTTAGCAATTTTGTTTACATTTGACAGTTGAAATCTCTGTTGATAATTTCTTAGAATCCGGAATGTTAATATTGTAATGTATTCCTTTGTTCTTAAATAAATATCGTGACTCATTGTCAAGTATTGACAGTGCATTTTTAAATTATTTACAATCCCAACAATGCACATCGATTGTGTGCTAAGTGACAGTGTGTGAAATTATGTTTGACTTTTCAGAAATGCGAATCTCATGTTGAAAGATATGTTTACCACGTTATATTTCACTAATGGTGAAATGCATTATTTGTATTTAAAATAGACATTACGTTTATAAATTAAAGGGACTTTTTTTTAAATAAATGTCATTATTTACCAAAAATCTAATTGAGCATGTATTTCTATTAAATATTCACATGGTGTATTTTATTTTAAGGAGCAGATATGCAATACTGTAAAGTATCTGAAGACATCTGGCTAACCATTGCATTGTTGGCCACCCACAAATAGATAGCTTCCAGTAATGATTTGCTGCTCATGAGCCAATGTAGATCGGTTTTTAAACTTAGGATACCAAAGGAATGAACCAAATATGATTATCAAAGGTAAATGTTTTGATAAAATTTGATCTGTCGGAATCATGGAAGATTAACTTTGGGTTGCATGTCCCTTTCACTACAAATTAAATAGCCATCATAAGCTATTAACAACAACAACTAAATAGTTTACTTATTTACTTTTAGAATAATGTTCTTATCATTGATGAATGCATGTAATACACACTATTCTAATAGTAAATATGCAATGGTATTGTTTTAACAAAATACGATTTAGATGCAGTCATGTCTAAATCTAAGAACAAATTTAAATATGTTAGTGTAGACACTGTCAAAGGTTATATGCATTTAAAGGGACAGTCTCCACCAAATAGATATTTACTTTATTAGCCATTCCTCATTTTCGCATACTCGACCCTGTTATATGAATATACATTTGACCTGTGTGAGGACCTTGTATGTAAGCCTATGTAAACTGACCACTTATCTCAGTCCTTTGACAGAGCTTTTAATCAATCAGTACAGACTCTTAAAGGGACAGTATACTATAATATTTTTGTCCCTTAATGTGTTTCAAATTCCTTTTTTTTTAACAGCAACATGTTTATTTGCATATATGAATTAGCTGATATTGTGTTTTGAAGCCATAAACAAATAAATTGGTTTGAGGTTGTAGATATAATCTGATCTCATTACTTTATCACATTGAGGCATATTTAAGAAATGCCTTGCAGACCTGATCCGACAGTGCGGATCAGGTCCGCAAGACATCGCTGAATGTGGAGAGCAATACGCTCTCCGCATTTAACATTGCACCAGCAGCTCACAAGAGCTGCTGGTGCAATGCTGCCCCCTGCAGACTTGCGGCCAATGGGCCGCCAGCAGGGGGTGTTGAATTGTTGCGATTCCTGTCCACCTGCTCAGAGCAGGTGGACAGGGTTATGGAGCAGTGGTCTTTGTGACCGCTGCTCCATAACTTGTGTTTCTGGCGAGTCTGAAGACTCGCCAGAAACACGGGCCATCAAGCTCCTTTCGAAGCTTGATAGATAGGCCCCAAAGTGTACATATACATATTTCATTATCTTATTTCTGTCTGTAAAACAATCACCAATACTTGACAATTAACATTTTATTACCTTATCTCTTCTATACCCCACTGGGAGTGTGATTTATTATGATGGCTGCATTTACACAGCTTGGCCTTAAGGCCAAAAACTCTCTGAATAGGTGGAGATACCATAGGCTAAATCAACTATTTTAAATGCAAAAAAAAGGTAATGACAATACTTGTAAACAATTTAATACACTCCAGCAGTTAAAGTGGATAATTGTGAACAAATTGAAGTTGAGAAAAATATTGAGTTAACTGTCCATTTAAATGACTCCACTAGAGTGAACACTCTCATCAGTATGGCATAAAAAAACTAGTTCTGTCTAAATGTAAAAATAAACTTAGCTTTACTGTTTTCTTTAAAGATCATTTAATCTACCTATGATATCTTGCAACTAACAATGACATAATAACTAAGCTATATATATATTTTTAACTATATTAGAATTTTCTACAAATGTGAATGATAGATATTAGAATGAAAATAGCTATTTAAGCTAGACTGTCACTTTAATCTAGCAAGTTCACCCTACATATTTCTTAAAAGGGACATCAAAAATGTTGGTATGTCTTTCAACATATAATAATATGTACAGATAATAGTTTAAATTCTAAATTATACTGCATAGCCTCACCATTAAGCCTTATTCAACATTTTCTGAATTGTACATCTCTAAATCACACAACCAAATATTCATTATATGACTGTATCTAGCTCCACCTTAGCTTTGTTAAAATATAAGACTTTAACACTCATTAACTGCTGGAGCTGTGTTGATATTTTAAAGTAAATTTAAAACAAGTTAACTATATGATATATAAAAGCAGGTATGTTCTTGCAAAATAGATGATTTAACAACCAGTTATGCAACTATTGTTTCCTTTCCATGTCCTTCTAACATTAGAAGGATGTGTTTGTTAGTGTTTTACTTGGATGGATGGATATATATATATATATATATATATATATATATATATATATATATATATATATATATATGAAAGAGTATGAGACAAGACAAGCGCCCAGGGGCACACTTCGTGTAATACGTTCAGATCATTTACTTATAATATAGCAGCGGGAAAAATCCGCTCTCACCTGGTTCAACCTCAACTTATGAGGTATGCAAAAAGCACTTCTGTTAGTGTACTCTCAGCTCTTGTAGTCCTCCTGCGTGTCCTCAGGTCTCCAGTAAATCCGTGGAGTCTGCAGCGTATCCCTGGAACTCTGCAACCTTTATTTAAAGGGGACTAGGGCATAGGAGTGAGGTGAAGTGTACTGATTTGAAATATACACAACTACCAATTGATAAAGATAAAAACAGGTGTTTATTTCTATACATAAAATAGCGTTTAGCAGTGCAGAATAAAAAACCCCTACAAGAGTTTGTTTTGTAGGCAGAGAGAAAATGTTCCTCGTATTGAAGAATATCACTATAGAGCTGTAGTCATACAGGTGTTCAGTCCAGCATGCAAGGCTAGAAACACAAGTGGCTAATGCGCTCTACTATACATAAACATAAAATCAAGAAAGGAGCACCAAAGGATATTCGCAGATCTGCTTTATATGAATTCGTTATAAAGCAGTCCAATCCTTTATGCAGCTCCGTGTAGATGTGTGGGCACAGCGTGCAATGTCAGCGTGTGGCGGGGGATATATTATCTTATTTTAAAAGATGTATTTAAATAAAACAATCTATATAGTATGTAAAGATATTTATTTTGAAAAATAAAATACACTAACAATAACTAAAAATTATTTTGTGAATTCAGCAAACTTGAAAATCTGTAGGAAAAAAGATAAAAATAATTAGAATATGAAAGCAAGTATGTTATTTCATAACACATTAAAAAACATTTTTATCTGTAAGTATAATAGTTCTAAAGTCATCTTCTCTCTATGCTATAAACTTTAGAGTTTGTTCTTATACTAAAGCCAGATTCAGACTGGATATCTATATATACATAATTTTAAAGAAATCACATTAAATTAGCTAATCAAGAGTTGACTTACAGGTTAACATTTAAAATTAGACAAATGATTGTCTAATATACCATTTTGTGCACAGTGATGTGCAGTGAGCTCTGAGGCTAGTGAGGCAGTGGCTATGATAGGCCTGAGAAGCACATATATGAACCTAATAGAGGTAACTTAAATGTACGACTAAATTAGCCGGTTACACAATGACGATTAGAATAGTATCTAATATCTTGTATTTAAGCCTCTGCAGACAGTCCCCTTATCTCAGGGCTATTTATTTATTATCTATTGACTTGCATTTTAGCCAGTTAGTGTTGTCTCCTGAACAACTCCACGGGAGAGAGCACAATGTTATCTATATGACACACATAAATTAGCAGTCTCTTGTGAAAAAGCTAATAAAAAAGCATGTAATAAGAGGCAATCTGTAGTGGCTTAAGCAGTCAGAAATTTAGAGATTAAACGGTTATAAAGTATATTAATATAACAATGTTAATTGTGCAAAGCTGGGGAATTAGTAATAAAGGCGCTATCTATCTTTTAAATAAAGCGATTTTGGTGTAGACTGAATTCTGACCCAGGCAGGATGAAATACTTGCAATCACACAAACAAGGGTTCCAAACAATCTGACCACATGTTAAAACCAGAAACTCCCTAATGCAACTAATGCATAAAAAATGCAGGGGATGACTGGCAATTTTGGAACCAGGGGGCAAGTACAATTCAGTGGCCCAAGTACTAAACCCCTGCCCACTATGAAATTCTATATCCAATAGTTAAAATACAAGGGAAGCAAAGCACCTAAGAAATGATAGAAATAAGGTTATAAAAACTGAATTTTAATGGAAAAAAACCCATATATATTTATTTTTACTAACATCAATGTATAGCCCTAGCATACTGCTGACATGTACATTTCCAGAAAACTGCTGACATCCATGTACAGTCCTAACATACTACTGGCATCCTTGTACACTCCCTTACAAAACCATTAATCAGGGCCCCCCACACATACATAGAAACACACACTCACAAACATAGATTCACATACACACAGAAACACACTAGGACATACAGAGGCACTAACACATACAGACACACACAGTGACACACACATAGACACATACAGAATCACACACAGAAATATACAGTCAGATATACAAGAAGACTCACACAGACACGCACAGCACGCAAGCACCATCAGATACCATATACACATAGGAACCAACATACACAAAACCAGGCACCACATGCACACAGTCAGTCACCCAAAAAGCACAGACAAGAAGCCACATACATCCTCACTCACACATACACAAACACCCACAAGAATACACACTAAGAGACTGGCTAATCCACATAAATATACAGACAAGCACACACACACACACACTTCTACGTGACTTTTACATGAGTTAAATATATAATAGTTGAATAAAATGTTTTATTAATATTATATGCCAGTTGTACTTGATAAGATAGAGTGGCCTCCTGCTCCTACTAACTGTGTGCCAGTAATACACAACATTTGATTAAGATTAAGGGCCCTTTACAACCACTTATTACAGTTTTCTGCCACATGACTCCCTTCTATCGTTTATGCCACTCATCATATACCATATTAAATCTGTCCAATCAGTTCCCCTACTCACATGAATGCCAGCTAAATGTCACAATATACCAGGGGCAAGATGCAAGACTTCCTGCCCCCATACATTTCCTGAGAGATATCACAGCTCACTTGTGGATTTAATATGAAAACCACTAATAATAATATATCATATAAAATAATTTTTTAATACTAAAAATATAAAAACTATGCTTTTTAATAAATGACTGACAGATCATCATATTACAGAATGACAATAAAAAGTGAGGTGTTATAAACAGTAAAACCTGCTGACCTTAAATCAATCAGTCTATCTAATCCACATACATAGAAACAAAATCAGCACAGTTTTGTTCTCTTTAACTTCTGAGTAAATTAGTTATGTGCTCTGAAAAATAGTGTCTGGACCCAGTAGATCTCACCTTATATCTTGGGTGATAGGAGTGTACTCATCACTGACTGTTTTACAGGAGGGAAAGTACATTGTTTATTATACAGACCAGAAGAGGTTCCTGCATAAAAAAGGCACTAGCATTTCCTTTTTTGCACAAGGGCACCAGCTAGTGACAACACAATACTTACTGAGAGCTGTAGTAATAAAGCATAATTTATTATACAGACCAGGGGAGGTTCCTGCATAAAAAAGGCACTAGCTTTTCCTTTTTTGCACAAGGGCACCAGCTAGTGACAACACAATACTTACTGAGAGCTGTAGTAATAAAGCATGCTCTGCAGTCAATGTTGTTAACTTGTTAAAAAGCAGCAAATTACCAGATCACATTAAAAACAAAATATTCACACACAAAAGTTAAAATAAACTGCCAGCAAAATGTGGGAAGATATTATCATTACCAGCACTCCTCAATCACAACAGTCAACATTGCTAATAAGTAGAAAGATTACAGTTCACATTAAAAGCATTAATATTAACACTATCATTTAACAGAATGAGGAAAGCTATAAACCTTATCCTTTACTGTGCACTTCTTGCACTACTGCAGTCCTTATTCTCCCCTCTTGTTTCTAGTGAAGCCTGTGCTAGTGGGAGGGTCCCAGACTGGATCACAGTAACAGGAAGTCAGTGAACATCAGACAGGTCCAGCCCTGCATCCTGCATAACTAATAATGCCAAGAATAGTTTTACTTCTCTGATTGGCTTTCTCCCTAAGAGGCATCATGAGGGATGCCTCCTATTGGTCATTATTTTTGGTTCAGGTAGTTTTAAGTTACCACCAGTTGGTGGCGCTGCTGCTATTGAAAAAATGTAACCATGTTTTGCTATGGAGAGATGCAGTCCTGTATGATGCCTCTCCATAGCATTACATGGGTGGGAAAAAATTGATTTTTTTTTTTTTTATTAAAAGTAATTTAACTAAACTTTGGCCCCATATGGCAGGGGAAGCAGTGCCTCCCCTGCCTCCTATGACTGCACGTCCCTGTTTGTGCAAATATTCATTAATTATTCAATTGTATGAGGGACATAATTGAATGTAATATTTGATGCCCATTTTAAAACTAAAATGCCTAAATGTCACCTATGAAATTATTTCAGATGACATGTATCCCTTTATCTGTATGATCGGTCACAATCTGAGTCCTCTATAGCACATAGTAGGGGTAATGTATATGAAATAAATATTAATACAATAGGACATTGTGAAAACTAATTGTAAGACACATTCAATTTATTTATTAATAATTTCACCATTATTCCTCCTATGATTCTTCTCAATAGCATACATTGTGCAAACTAACCTCATGTATGATCTTTAAAAGTCGATTCTAGTCCAAATATAATTTTACCTGCATTATTTTTCACATTCATCACTTTCTGAATAGAGGATTGTGTCTGAAATACCATCTAAAATAAATGAGAGGAACATAAGTGTTTCCCATAGGATGTATCTTGCCTCCCCAGTCTTGTTTCAGACATTGTGTATACTTACAATGTAAAGGTGTCTTTAGATGTTGTAGAAGTCAGTACAGTTGAAGGACAATGCCATAGACATGATCACATTGGTATTCTTCACTTTCAGTCTGTAGATAAAGTCAATCTCCCTAATCGAAAATAAAGTGTAAATCAAATATCTAAAAGTGGTACATAGTTCTGCATCCCTCCCCAACACTAACTATTTCCTAAATGTTTCTTAGCAATAGCTTAATAAGCGTATGTAGCCTCTTTTGTTTTATGTTATTATGACAATCAAATGTGAAGCTGAGTCACATACATTGTGCATACTCAACCTCTGATATATGACTTTGTCAATTTGATGTGCTTCAGAGTATCCCTTTATCTGCTATCTGTCACTTCATCCTTTTCCAGACTATCTAAAATCTAATGACGTCTAAAACGAATACATGTAAACTAATTGTGTGCCATATGATGGATCAGTGGCCAAAATCCCCCCCCCCCCGAGTCTTGGTCCATACATTGCGTATATTGAACAATCCTTACATGTTCACACAATTCTACTTTTATTTTACTAAAAGTGTCACATTTTCGCAAAGCTCCTATATAACTTATAGTATTTACCTTCTGAAGTGGTTGTTAATGATGTTGTCTCTGACATTGACCCCCTTGTCCCCGAATAGCCCCTCTACGACTTTGTCATCCTGCTCAACTTTTTGGACGGCTAGGGGCACCTGGATGTCCAGCAGCATCCCTGCCTATTGAGCTATGTTATGAAGAACGCTGCAGGCTATAATGATCTTTGCCACCTTCCTAGGGCTATATTGGAGGGCTCCTCCAGACCTATCCAGACATTGAAAGAGCATTTTGAGGAGCCCAAACATGCGTTCAACTACAGCCATAGTTTGCCTGTGTGCCTGATTATTGCGCTCCTGTGCCTCTTTGGTGGGGTTACGTAGAGGCATAATGAGCCAATTTCGGCTCATGTAACCCAGATCACCAATAAATAACTAACATTATGAAATGTCAATATTATAAATATATAATAAATAATAAGATGAAAAAGTACATTTAAAGAAAGAAAAAGGAAATGATACAATGCATTTGTGTATACGAAAATGAGTGTTAAACATTTACATAACCTAGCTAAACTGTCCTCTATGTCAGTTATGTTTAAAGATCTACACTGTCCCTTTAAAAGTATTGTCAAGTCTATGACCTGCTACATATCTGTTTATATAAACCTAGACATTTGCTGAAAGAGACAAGTAAATGGTTAAACCTCATTCTATATCTGCACATTTTAGCTATGACCTGCTAGATATCTGTTTATATAAACCTAGACATTAGCTAAAAGCGACAAGTAAATGGTTAAACCTCATTCTATATCTGCACATTTTAGCTATGACCTGCTACACATCTGTTTATATAAACCTAGACATTTGCTGAAAGAGACAAGTAAATGGTTAAATAACATTCTGTATCTGTCCATGTTAGATATGACCTGCTACATATCTGTTTATATAAACCTAGACATTTACTGAAAGAGACAAGTAAATGGTTAAACCTCATTCTACAGCTGCACATTTTAGCTATGACCTGCTACATATCTGTTTATATAATCCTAGACATTTGCTGAAAGACAATTAAATGGTTAAACAATATTCTATGGGGCCCATTTAACAAGCTCCGTAGGGAGCTTGTGGGCCTGTGTTTCTGGCGAGTCTTCAGGCTCGCCAGAAACACAAATTATGGAGCTGCGGTCTAAAGAACGCTGCTCCATAACCCTGTCCGCCTACTCTGAGCAGGCAGACAGGAATCACCAGAAATCAACCCGATCGTACTCAACACCCCCCTGCTGGCAGCTGATTGGCCGCGAGTCTGCAGGGGGCAGCGTTGCACCAGCAGCTCTTGTGAGCTGCTGGTGCAATGCTGAATACGGAGAGTGAGGAAATTCACAAACACATTCATAATTCACATCCGTGCGTTGCAAATGAACTGCGCGTTCAAGCTATGAAAGTGTTTGCGATTTCGAAATGGACCCTCTTCTGTTGGAACCCGCAGAGCAACAAGGGTGCAATCTTTTGCTCCCAAAACATTTGGCATTTTTGAGGGAATCCTATTAAAAGCCTACAAATGTTTTTCATGGCGTTCAGAAACCTTTCAAAAACCACAGAGAAGGTGACTTGAGACAAGCCAGACAAGTAACCCTATGTGGATTGAAAGCCTCCAGACGCCAGAACATGTATGCAGCAAAGCATCTTGGACATGCCAGGAATTGCAGTGTGTATACTTCTGCGTGGCTCCAGATAAGGCTTTAGTACACCGTAAAGGCTCAATAGCTGCTGTCTATTGAGCCAATACTTGTTAAAAACTTTGGCATCGCTCATGTTATCCAAGGTGAGCTTCACCCTGTGAACAGGAGGAGCCCTAATCCTCAGGCATTCCACATGCTCCTCTTCGAGGTGGTGGGCCCGTCTGAGTCTGTTGTACATAACTTGTCCAACAGCACCAACACAATCTAACTGGGGGTTCTCCATATTTGCAGAGCCAAGCAGCACAAGCCAAATAGCAAAGCAAACATGAAATGCGTAACAAGGTAGGCAAACACACAAAAGAGATCTGATACAATGTCGGTCATAAGGGACGTATTGGCCCTGGTGTTTGGGTGATTTATAGTGCACAATGTCCAATGGTAGTGTGTTCGTAATGATTGCTGATGGTATACACTTGATTGTATCTGAGCAGAGCGAATGCTTTCAAATTGGGCATTTTTTTATGGTGTATTTGTTGAAATTTAGTTTTTCCCCAATAAATCGTAATGTGAAAGTGTTAAAGTGTAAAATATAACATATACAGTTTTTCTTCATAACGTTTGTTTATATGCGTAACAAATACTTAGTAAACGCGATGTTATATTAAAAAACACAAGTCCACGCTAACATGATTCAAAGTGCATACTTGTCTATAATGTGTGCATAGACATGGCATAGAATCTGATTGAGAAACGTTGCTGCAAAATTGTTGCAAAACGATAAAGTAACGGCTGACATATATAATATTATATATATAAGTGATTGGCGAGATTTCAATATTTTACGCGTACCATTGAAATCGCAATAACAATGAAGATAATACAAACCTCTCGTCTACATATATGTAATATTGAGTGACAAACTGATTAAAGAGGCAGTAAAGTCCTAATTATACAATCCATATGGTTCAAGCTTAGAATGATGTTGTCATATTAGCTACATGCCTGTCTACTTTCCAAATCTTCGTTCTCTTGTTCTAGTTTGCAAAATTATTATTGTGTGATGATTAAAAAGATAAATGTGTGTTTTGTTGTTGTGTGATGTGTGTTATGTACATCTATGTATGTATTTTGATTATCTCTCACATATGTTCATTTATATAAAGCAGTATAGCATTATTGTTCCTTCCAAAAAAGCGACAAATAGAATATTTATCTAATAATATATTTGAATTAAACGAAATTCCTAATGGTATATTATGTTTAAAAACAAACAAAATAAGTCCAGCACAGCAGCGGTCAGGAACATGCAGGTTCACTCAGGAGCTACACTCAGGGCTCCAACAGCATACAAACAACTCCAAGGTGAGTGACAGCAAAGATAAGTTTATTAGAAAACTTTACACAGGAGGTAGCTGCTACCTCCTGTGTAAAGTTTTCTAATAAACTTATCTTTGCTGTCACTTACCTTGGAGTTGTTTATATTATGTTTAAATCCTGATCTTAAAGGGACACTAAAGCCATAATTTTTGTTTCATGATTCAGACAGAGAATACAATTTTAAACAACATTCCAATGTACTTCTATGATCTAAATAGGTTCATTGATTATATATCCTTTGTTGAAGAAATAGAAATGTACATGGGTGAGCCAATTACACAAGGCATCTATGTGCAGCCACCAATCATCTTCTACTGAGCCTATCTAGACAGGACCGTCTTTAACACAGGGCAAAAGGGGCAGCTGCCCAGGGCCCAGCCTCTGTTAAGGGGCCCAAGAGTCCTAAAAAAAAAAAAAATTTTTTTTTTTTTTATGGTTCAACCAGACTGCTGATGTGACATGGGGAACACACACATACAGTCATAATACTGTCACAGTCAAAAGTACTCTGCTTATATATATATATATATATTTTTTTTAAAACTGTGCCAGACTGTGCCGGTGTCATGTGACATGCCAAGCTATTGCCAGTGCTGTTTTAGATGTGCAATGTGCAGCACTGAATGCTAAGCCGTAACTCTGCATCCAGCTATTCCCATTGCATCAGAAAAGGTCCTACTGGGGTTACCAATGTTACCAGGTAATTGCTCTGGTGGTGGGGATTGTTTCTGGGTAGGGCTGACTGTAGGCGCATGCAGCAGAAAGCTGGAGCAGCAGGCACATGAGGATTTGAGCATCTGTGCAGCTGCATACACTGCTCTCTTCAGTCTTGAGGCTGTGTGACTCATCTCACACTGTATCCATTCAGCCTTGGGCAGACAGCATCCAGTCTGCTGGTCCCCTTAGCCCTGCTCTTTCTGCTGTGACCCTAAGATCAACTAACTGAAGTTTGTCAGGGGAACAGTGCTTTGTAGAAAGGTGTCAGTGGGAAGAATAAGTGAGTGCACACACATCCCTCCCCATGCAGCATTGTCTAGTGCAGGGTAAGAGGGAACTTGTTCCTAGCAAAGAAGTGACATGTGCTGCTGTGGCTGATGTATAGTGCCATGCTGATACTTCACACATCAATGTAAGGTTTATTGTTATAGTTTTTGTTTTCTCTCTGTCTCAGATTTTACAGCTTCCCATAGTAGTTCTGCTGTTCCAGTCAGTAAACTTATATTTGTCTGCACCTCCATGCTTCCTCCTCAGTCTTTACCTTGCTTTGCTCCTGTTGGCTGCCCTAAATCTCATTAACCAGCTAACCTCACACCAGAATCACATTCAAAAGAATATTAAATGAATCCACAGTGGAGGAATTTATATATTTATTTACTTATTAGTACTGCTTACGTCCAGTTTCACATATTGCAATTTTTTTTTTTTTTTTTTTTTTTAAATGATTAGCCCAGCAGTGGATGATCCACTGCTGGGCTAATAATTAAAAAATAAAATAAAATAAATGTATTTAGTTGTTTTTTGGGATGTTGAGGTGGAGAGCGAAATTGCATGGGGTGGGGGGGGGGGGGGCAAGAAAATTTTTGCCCAGGGTCCAGTCAATATTAAAGACTGCCCTGTATCTAGATATGCTGTTCAGCAAAGGATATGAAGAGAATAAATCAAAAGATATAATAGAAATAAATTTGAAAACTGTTTAAAATTGCATACTCTTTTTAAATATAAAAATTGTGTTTTATGTGTTAATTCTTGAAAATGATTTCCTATCTGTGATGATACAATTGATTGTGATTTATATTGATGTAATGTAATTTCCTAAATGATTTTGACCTTGTACTGATGTTCACACAAGTAAAAAACATAACTACAGTGCCAAATAGTATATTTAGTTATTTACCTACGCAGGAATTTATAAATTAGCACAAATGATAGTGCGCCCTTATTACGAGATTAAAAATAGAAAATTATCGCGTGCGTTACGGAAAGAGGCAGGTCGCGTACATGAGCACGTATTCCCCATAGAAGTCAAAGGAGGAGAGAAATAGAAAAAAAAGCTTCAAACACTCCTGTTGAGTGCTAAGTGAGTGACGTCATGTCATTCTGTGAAATAGTGCATGAAATCGTGATAATTTCATATTGTAAAAATGTTTTGTGAACATAATGTGCTGTATATTGTTTGTATGTAGATAAATATGTATGTATGTGATGATATTTGTATGGAGATGTAACTAAATGAGTCGTCTTTTATACTGCTATATTTCTAATAATCACATTTATTTGTCTTCCTCCTAATCCAATGTAAACCTTAACCTCATAAAAAAGACAAATCAATGACAATCATTTAAAAGGACATTAAACACTAAGGGCCAGATTATGAGTGCAGCACTTTTTAACACTTCTACTCCAGTGTTAACTGCTCTAGAAGTAAGCTTTCTGTGCTTGTCGGGTTGCGCTCGTATTATGAGTTGAAAGTAAACTGTTTTCGCTCTTGGGCTAACCCGACAAGCACAAAAAGTAGAACTTAGAATATTGTGTGTGCGTTCTCTTGGTTTTATTTGTTAAAACTTTCCATGAAGAAATACTTAGGTAGGCTTGGGACCGTGCATGTGTTGTTCTCCTGGGAACGAGCTTTAATTTCAACAATTTCTTAATTGTAATCTCTATATAGATTATGAAATTTAAATTTGCTGCCATTGACGAGCCAATGTAATGGTAATTTGCAAGAGCTCATATTTGTGGACACCAGAATGTACAGAAGGTAATGGTTAGTTTGGAGCTTATTCAGGGAGAAAATCATTACGTTTGTGATTGGTCCATTAAATAAAAAAGATGCTATACTTTAAAATTTTGTCCCCAATTAGGTTTTTTAACTACTGGAGCAGATTCAATTGTTTACAAATAGTTCCTTTACCTTTATTTTGTAATTTAAAATATCTGTTTTTGCCTGTTAAAATTGCAACCTATACTGACATTTTCAATACTTCAGTAATAGCTACAGAAAAGCCAGCCTGCAGAAGAAATTACACTCCTAATTGGAGTGGGAGAGATATATCTACAAATGTTAATTTTTAAGAAGTCTCGTAAGTACTGTAAGGTACCTGAAATAATTGTAGAAAGGCACATTTTAGTTTGAGAGCAATTTATCTAGCTATGCAGAGTTCTGGATGTGAATTAGAGACATATAAGTACAATATAATGCTCAAAAAAGGCCACCAAGATTTTGTGAGATTTCTCTTCATGCTGACGAGTTTTTGATCATCAAATGCAAAGTATTGGCCTTGGTGTATACAAAAAAATAAAAAACGCCAGCCTCCACATTGAATAAAAGACCTTTATTCTTTCACATATAGGGTCCCAGCAAGGCTGGAGTTTTTGATTTTTTGGATACTGAGGAGACTTGGCAAGTCTGTCACTCCGTGCCCCACTGGAAAAAGATAAAGGTGTGCTGTTTCCACTAACCCTTGGATATCACCTTTGTGTATACAGACAGAGATAAGACAAGGAAGCTTTTGTGTGTAAAGAGTGTGATAAGATAAGGGGGTCTGCTCTAAAGAAGCAATATCTCATACATTTTATACTTACAACTCATTAAGAAGCAACCAATTTTAGAGTACAATATCCCTTAAAATTAATATATGCTTTTTAATGTTGCAATTTAATTTGCCCACTTTTATGAACCCTTTTTTACATGGGGAACTATGTATGAGACAAATGAAGTCAAACAAGTGAAAGGAATTTGTGCTGAATCTTGTTTTTTTTTTCTTTTACAGCCACATCTCACTATTACGTTTTTTTTGTTGTTGTTTTTTTGTGCTGAATCTTTTATGGGTAGAAGCCATTGTGCATTAAGGAAGTCAAATAAATAAACTGAGTTGCAGAATATTTTGTGTGAATCAATTAATGTGTGTAGATATTTTAATTGATGTCAAAGCTTCAGATCAGTGTCATTAATAATACATAACTTTCATTGTTATGCTAACAATTCTTGTTACTAAGGATATAGGATATCCAGGTGTAATTTAGACATTATTTTTAAAATGTAAAAGCAGTGACTAGGCAAAAGGTAATAGTAGTTATGTTATTAAAGTAAGAATGTAAAAGGAATAGTTTTTACCAAGTTGACATTTATATGAAGTGGGTTGAAACTGCAACATATATGTAACTTGTTATTGATTGTATTATATTTTTAACTGCAATTGGTAACCTTATAGCTCTATGTAGTCCAATGAAATCCTAGTGATTGATTGCAAGTCATTTTATTTTAGCACATGGTTTGCGTTTATCCTAATGGCTGAAAGCAGTCTAAACAAATCACATTAACAACAGAATATTACTCATGATTCTATGTTGCTAGTTTTGCTTATTATCATGTCCGGAACGTCATAATATTACTATTAGAATTGCCTCTGATAAAGTGCAAGATATATTACAAAATACATAAGGGTTCTGCCGTGCATTACATCAGTATGTATGTACGTCACAACATACAGTTGCAAGTGACAAGAAACAACCTTCACATAACAACTGAGCCTCTCTAGATAATACATTTGTAACATCAAAGCTTTCAAACAAGTTTTTGCATTTGTTCAAAATGAATATTGAATGTCTGGCAAATATTCAACATTATTTTTTTCCTTAATCAAACATAATATACAATTATTGAACGTAATACTCAAATACTGATGCATAGTAATTAAAATTTTATTCTCAAAGACTTCTGTGTTAGTCTGTAGGATTCAATATTTAATCATAATATCTGAATGTTTAACATTCTTTTTATAGGAACATTTAAATGGCAGAATAACAGTCACAGGGAATATTCCTTCTATGATATAATGTCATTTCCAACATTGGCCATCCCTACAGAATTAAAATATCTAGATGCCTTAAGAGCTGTCACATTTTCAAGGAAGAAAGGGCATTCGGCTTAAGGATATAATATGTGGTTTGAGTACCTCTGAGTTGTGTTTCCTCACAACTAAATACCCTGGGAAACAGCACTGTGTTCAAAATATACATAAAAAAACTGAGGTCAACAAATGCGATTGCAATACATATTTTTTTTTCTTTCTCTCACTGTTAAACAAAGATGTAGTATGTTTTGATGGTTAGTTTTGTGCTCATACTTTCTTTCTCATTGTAAGTGTTTAAAGGGATACTAAACTAAATTTATTCTTCTGCGATTCAGCAATTTTAAGCATCATTCTAATTTACTCCTATTATCAATTTTTATTTGTTCTCTTGCTATCTTTATTTAAAAACCAGGAATGTAAAGCTTAGGAGCTAGCCCATTTAAGGTTCAGCACCCTGGATAGCGCTTGCTTATTGGTGGCTACATTTAGCCACCAATAAGCAAGTATAACCCAGGTTCTAAACCAAAAATGGGCTGGCTCCTAAGCTTTACATTCCTGCTTTTTCAATAAAGATAGCAAGATAACTAAGAATAATTGATAATAGGAGTAAATTAGAAAGTTGCTTAAAATTCTATGCTCTATCTGAGGCCTAGATTTGGAGTTTGGCGGTAGCCGTGAAAACCAGCGTTAGAGGCTCCTAACGCTGGTTTTAGGCTAACTCCGGTATTTCGAGTCACTCAAAAAAGGGTCTAACGCTCACTTTTCAGCCGCGACTTTTCCATACCGCAGATCCCCTTACGTAAATTGCGTATCCTATCTTTTCAATGGGATTTTTCTAACTCTGGTATTTAGAGTCGTGGCTGAAGTGAGCGTTAGAAATCTAACGACAAAACTCCAGCCGCAGGAAAAAAGTCAGTAGTTAAGAGCTTTCTGGGCTAACGCCGGTTCATAAAGCTCTTAACTACTGTACTCTAAAGTACACTAACACCCATAAACTACCTATGTACCCCTAAACCGAGGTCCCCCTACATCGAAGCCATTCGATTAAATTTTTTTAACCCCTAATCTGCCCCCCTCAACGTCGCCTCCACCTGCCTACACTTATTAACCCCTAATCTGCCGAGCGGACCGCACCGCTACTATAATAAAGTTATTAACCCCTAATCCGCCTCACTAACCCTATAATAAATAGTATTAACCCCTAATCTGCCCTCCCTAACTTCGCCGACACCTAACAAATTATTAACCCCTAATCTGCCGACCGGAGCTCACCGCTATTCTAATAAATGTATTAACCCCTAAAGCTAAGTCTAACCCTAACACTAACACCCCCCTAAATTAAATATAATTTTAATCTAACGAAATAAATTAACTCTTATTAAATAAATTATTCCTATTTAAAGATAAATACTTACCTGTAAAATAAATCCTAATATAGCTACAATATAAATTATAATTACATTGTAGCTATTTTAGGATTATATTTATTTTACAGGCAACTTTGTAATTATTTTAACCATGTACAATAGCTATTAAATAGTTAAGAACTATTTAATAGCTACCTAGTTAAAATAATTACAAAATTACCTGTAAAATAAATCCTAACCTAAGTTACAATTAAACCTAACACTATACTATCATTAAATTAATTAAATAAAATACCTATAATTACCTACAATTAAACCTAACACTACACTATCAATACATTAATTAAATACAATATCTACAAATAACTACAATGAAATAAACTAACTAAAGTACAAAAAATAAAAAAGAACTAAGTTACAAAAAATAAAAAAATATTTACAAACATAAGAAAAATATTACAACAATTTTAAACTAATTACACCTACTCTAATTAATTTATTGATAGTGTAGTGTTAGGTTTAATTGTAGGTAATTGTAGGTATTTTATTTAATTAATTTAATGAAGGTATAGTGTTAGGTTTAATTGTAACTTAGGTTAGGATTTATTTTACAGGTAATGTTGTAATTATTTTAACTAGGTAACTATTAAATAGTTCTTAACTATTTAATAGCTATTGTACCTGGTTAAAATAAATACAAAGTTACCTGTAAAATAAATATTAATCCTAAAATAGCTACAATGTAATTATAATTTATATTGTAGCTATATTAGGATTTATTTTACAGGTAAGTATTTAGCTTTAAATAGGAATAATTTATTTAATAAGAGTTAATTAATTTCGTTAGATTAAAATTATATTTAACTTAGGGGGGTGTTAGTGTTAGGGTTAGACTTAGCTTTAGGGGTTAATACATTTATTAGAATAGCGGTGAGCTCCGGTCGGCAGATTAGGGGTTAATAATTGAAGTTAGGTGTCGGCGATGTTAGGGAGGGCAGATTAGGGGTTAATACTATTTATTATAGGGTTAGTGAGGCGGATTAGGGGTTAATAACTTTATTATAGTAGCGGTGCGGTCCGGTCGGCAGATTAGGGGTTAATAAGTTTAGGCAGGTGGAGGCGACGTTGTGGGGAGCAGATTAGGGGTTAATAAATATAATACAGGGGTCGGCGGTGTTAGGGGCAGCAGATTAGGGGTACATAGGGATAATGTAAGTAGCGGCGGTTTACGGAGCGGCAGATTAGGGGTTAAAAAAATATGCAGGGGTCAGCGATAGCGGGGGCGGCAGAAGAGGGGTTAATAAGTGTAAGGTTAGGGGTGTTTAGACTCGGGGTACATGTTAGAGTGTTAGGTGCAGACGTAGGAAGTGTTTACGCATAGCAAACAATGAGGCTGCGTTAAGAGCTGAACGCGGCTTTTTTGCAGGTGTTAGGTTTTTTATTCAGCTCAAACAGCCCCATTGTTTCCTATGGGGGAATCGTGCACGAGCACGTTTTTGAGGCTGGCCGCGTCAGTAAGCAACTCTGGTATCGAGAGTTGAAGCTGCGTTAAAAATGCTCTACGCTCCTTTTTTGGAGCCTAACGCAGCCTTTATGTGGACTCTCAATACCAGAGTTATTTTTATGGTGCGGCCAGAAAAAAGCCGGCGTTAGCTACGCGGGTCCTTACCGACAAAACTCCAAATCTAGCCGTGAATGATTAAAGAATTTTTTTTGGGTTAAGTACCCATTTAATGAAAAAGTGTCTATTCAATATTTTTGGAGTAGCATAGTACAACCATGTGGTAAATATTGACTCATACATGATGTTATCAAGAGTATATAAAATATAGCAACTGATACTCTTTTGTAGGTAGAATTATTGGTAATTTATATTTTCAGGTAATTTTATTAGGTTATTGAGTGCATTAAACCATGAAAGAGTCAGTTTTTATTTGTAGTTACTAAAGCCAATGTTCATTTTCTCTTGCCAATTGTATGTTATGTTCAGTTTTTTAAATTTAGCATTAAAACTGAAAGTGTAGGTTACCAAATTTGATTGAAATAGGATCAATAGATTAACCAGTGTGTGAGCACATTCATCATAAAATATTGAACACTTACTAAAAGGATACTAAAAGGATATTGTGTTTTTCAAATTTACGATAGAAAAAAAAGGTTTGTAGATTGATCTTAAACAAAGCACATCACAATCTGTTCAATGGAACCAGAGATATTAATTGTTAGACTTATGGTGATTAATGCAGAGTTTTAGAATTTGTAATCTACAGTTATGTTTTCCTTTCCAAGACTGTTATCCATTTCCCATTCCACAACCTACAGACAACTGCAACTTGACTTAGGTTTTAAACTTACAACTACTCAAAATGACAATATATTTTATATGAAAATTACTCAATATATTTTAAGATCTCTGGGTTGGCCTATTGTGATAGAAGTAAACTTTATGCGTGCGTCAGGTTGCGCTATTATTATGAGTTGAAAGTAAAAATGTATCACTCTTTCGCTACCCCGACGCATGCAAAAAGCCAAAGATAGAATATTGCGAGTGCGATAACCTATTCCCCCATAGAAGTCACCCCACTCTCAGGCTAACATGAACACATATTCTGACCGACATGAAAATATGAATACCTCACATTCTAATGTTCTTCACACAGCAGAATATCTTCTCTTTATTCATAAATGCATATTTCTAAATATATTTGATGATATGTTTGTATATACTGTATATATACAGTATATATATATATATATATATATATATATATATATACACAGGTATACCTCACTTTACAGCGCTTCATTTTACAGTGATTCGCTAATGCAGCGCTTTGTGGAGCTGAAGTTCAACCTCCAAGGATTTTTAAATAGTGCTGCAATCATCATGAGATTGCGAGAAAAGTGACTGGCACCATTTTTTTATGCGCAGTTCACTCTGTGTACAGCATTTCAGCGCAAACTGTGTCTCAGTGTTATAGTCTGGCAAATTTTACTACAGTCATTGTCACTATTTTACAGGTACAGTAGTTATTAAATACTAATTGAATACTGTGCTGTGCTAGTCTTAAACTAAACGTAGCACTATTGCATCTAATATATGCTAGTTCAAACATGTTTTCAAGTTTTTAAACACTGGCAAGTGAAAAGATAGCTTAAACCGGCTTGTTTCACTTTAACGCAGTTTTCACTTTACAGCGGGGCTCTGGTCCCTAACCCGCTGTATGAGTAGGGTATACCTGTATATATATATATATATATATATATATATATACACTCACTGGCCACTTTATTAGGTACACCTTGCCAGTACCGGGTTGACCCCCTTTTGCTTTCAGAACTGCCTTAATTTTTCATGGCATAGATTCAACAAGGTGTGGGAAACATTCCTCAGAGATTTTGGTCCATATTGACATGATAGCATCACGCAGTTGCTGCAGATTTGTCGGCTGCACATCCATGATGCTAATCTCCCGTTCCACCACATCCCAAATGTGCTCTATTGGATTGATATTTGGTGACTGTGGAGGCCATTGGAGTACAGTGAACTCATTGTGATGTTCAAGAAACCAGTTTGACAGGTTGAGTTGATTTGAGCTTTGTGACATGGTGCATTATCCTGCTGGAAGTAGCCATCAGAAGATGGGTAAATTGTAGTCATAAAGGGATGGACATGGTCATCAACAATACTCATGAAGGCCATGAAATTTAAACGGCTCAGTGGGTACTAAGGGGCCCAAAGTGTGACAAGAAAATATCCCCCCACACCATTACACCACCACCACCAGCCTGAACCGTTGATACAACGCAGAATGGATTCATGATTTCATGTTGTTTACACCAAATTCTGCATACCTTGGTTGTAATGAGTGGTTATTTGAGTTACTGTTGCATTTCTATAATCTCAAACCAGTTTGCCCATTCTCCTTTGACCTCTGACATCAACAAGGCATTTTTGTCCACACAACCTCCGCTCACTGGATTTTTCTCTTTTTCAGACCATTCTCGGTAAACCCTAGAGATGGCTGTGTGTAAAAATCCAAGTAGATCAGCAGTTTTTGAAATACTTAGACCAGCCTGTCTGGCATCAACAACCATGCCACTTTCAAAGTCACTTAAATCCCCTTTCTTTTCCCATTCTGATGCTAGGGTTGAACAGCAAGTCGTCTTCACCACGTCTAGATGCCTAAATACATTGAGTTGCTGCCATGGGATTGGCTGATTAGCAATTTGTGTTATCAAGCAATTGAACAGGTGTACCTAATAAAGTGGCCAGTGAGTGTGTGTATATATATATATATATATATATATATTGATTCAAAGAGAGCACTCTCACTTCCAAAGTTTTAAATGCCAGGGTGCTAGCAGATATGTATATAAATGAAGGAAAGCACTCTCTGGTCTTTTAGTGAATATTTAATAAATCAAGCGTGACGTTTCGGGGACACACTCCCCTTCCTCAGACAAACAAAAACTGCATTCAACTGAAAATTTAAACAAAATAAGCCCCTCCCCCAGTGAGAAAATTGCGCCAAATTTCAAAAACAGTTGTCATGGTGATCCTCAATAAACAAATACTGACTAACTAGAGCCTAGTGCAAAGTGCAATAACAGAATAGCTCTATATACACATAAAACATTACAAAGAGCATTTCATGTGAAGAGTTAAATATGAAAAATACATTCATTCTCATAATGTGCTGTATTGTAATGGCATCACAACATTATCATCTCAAAATCGTGATATATATACATCTATCCCACCCTGGTTGAAGTGAACTTTACACGTAATGTGATTAGTGCAGTGTCTAGTGATTCAAAGTGTTAATATCAAACAACCTAGATGGGCACCAGATAACGCAAAACATCTGAGGGCCGTATTTGAGTTAAACTATATAATCAAAAACAAAGTTCACAGAAACATCCCATTACTTTCGGTTTACGTATATACTGTGTTACTAAGGGTAGTTCAAACTCTATCAATCTAATCAATATTTAAGTACCTGTTCCAGAATATTCATTTGCTATGAAGCACTGAACTGTAGTGGGGAACACGCTCCTCACGGCCATGCCGTGACGTAAGCAGTAAGCGCCATGCCTCACTCGGTTGTTAGTTGCCATAGCAACAATACACACAGAGCAGTCGGTGGCAGAAATTTAAGGATATTATGATCGCCACTTTATTAATAGATGGCATATCACATTTTACAATTTACTGTGGCTAGTTCAAAACCAATTATAACTACATGGTCCAGTCTATTTCAGTTGTGAGGGACCCGCTCCTCACAGTACCCTGTCGGGGCAAAAACAAAAAGCCGCGTGTCAACTAAGTTACTGGTTACTTAGTTGGACATTATGCTCCAACTAAGTGACACCATGACATATTTACAACTTCAAAGAAATCCGACTAAGGAATTCCAGAAAGAAATTGAAACTTTGGTGAAGGAAGGCGTGATACAGGGATGGATTGATGAGAAGATAGCGGGCTTCCTAATGACAGAATATCCTAAATGCCCTATACTTTATACCCTGCCTAAGGTACACAAGAACCAAACTCAACCACCAGGGAGGCCCATTGTGTCTGCCCGGGAGTCCATCACATCACCATTGTCCCAATTTGTGGAATTCTTTTTACAGCCCTTTGTCAAAAATATGAGATTGTATACCAGAGATTCCATGGAGCTGATAGAGAAATTGAAGAATATGAGGTTGGAGGACCAGTGGCTATTAGTCACTGCTGACGTAAATAGTCTGTACACAGTCATACCACAAAAAGAGGGCATCAACATGGTTGCGAGAGCACTGAATAGATACCCTTATGTGGGTCCACCCGGCTCTTTTCTGTTGCAGATTCTTGAATTGAGCCTGAGGCTGAATTATTTCAGATTCGAGAAGTCCTACTATTGCCAAATAAAAGGAACCGCCATGGGTTCGAATGTTGCCCCTTCATTCGCAAACTTGTACATGGAATTCTATGAGGAAGAAATTATGAAGGTGTTCCAGAAAGAGGAAATAGCTATATACCAGCGGTATATAGATGATCTATTCATGGTGTGGAGGGCTCAAGGGAATCATTACAGAAATGGTTCCTTGAATTGAATGAATTAAAACATCCCATCAAATTCAAGATGTGTTTCAGTGAAGACAAAGTTGAGTTCTTAGACCTATGTATCTTTAGGGATGGCAATGGTGTTGGAACCACACTGTATCAGAAACCAACAGACAGGAACTCAGTGCTACATGCACGTAGTTGTCACCCTACATCTTTACTTAGAGCCATCCCCAAAGGTCAAATGTCCAGAGTGAGTAGAAACAATACCAACAATGAGACCAAGAAGACACAGCTCCAGGACATGGCGGTGAAATTCATGGCCAGGGGATACAAATGGCAATATTTGCTTGAATGTATGGGCGAACAGGATGATCCCAAGGACAAGATGGAGAGAGTGGCCATTAAAAGCATGACCTTTACAACAAAATACTGTCCTGATACAAAGCATATTGGACACAACCTAAAGACGCATTGGCATATCATTCAAAGTGACCCCACATTACCATTTGGAGACTGGGATAGCCCTAGAGTGGGGTTTAAAAGGAATCGAAACCTGAGAGACCAACTGGTGGTGACCGACCCCATACATTGTTACGATAATAAGACTTGGCTATCTCATAATAAGAAGGGATGTTTTTGATGCATAGGGTGCACCACATGTCATTCCATGATCCCTGGAGCCACTTTTCGCCATCCAGATACAAATCTTAATTACAAGATACATAACACCATTACCTTACTTGCACTACACCTTTTGTGGTCTATCTCATCAATTGCCCGTGTGGGCTGTTTTACGTGGGAAAAACAGCTGACGATGCCCGCACTCGCATGGCCAACCATAAATCATCGATCATGTACCTGTACCCCCAAGAGGAGGGGATAGACACCGGACATTACTACAATTAGAATCCAAGTGGATGTTCAAGCTGAATACTCTACGCCCAAGGGGTCTTAATGTCAGTCTGGACTGGCATTGTTTTCTGTGAGTCCAGGGGACCTACTATTAAGATGACTCTACCAAGATGACCCTAACATGTGGATCTTGCGGATACCAGATGGACATATTTTGTGATTCCTGTATTACTTTTTGAGTATCTGAGAGTCTATGATCCATTTATACTTGTTCACTGATTTAGGTGATCTTTGTTTCATGGTTTCTCCCCCCCAGTTCTTTTTTCCCCTTTTCCCTTCCCTTCCCCCTACCTCTTTTCCTGCACCCTCTTTCTTCTGCTTTTTGGCTCTGATTTTCTTTTCGCTTTGCTTCTCTTCTTTTTCATATGTTACTTTGTCCTCTGGTTCTTATCTTTGGGTGTTTTCTTTTCTGCTGTCACTTCTGGGTCTGTTTTTTTTACCACTACATGTAACTCATCTATCCATGTATCTTTCATTCTATTTTGTTCTATTCTATTTGTTTTATTTTTATTTTTATGTTTATTTTTATTTTTATGTTTATTCTTATTTTTATTTTTATTTTATTATTATTTTTATTTTTATTTTTATTTACTTATATTTATATTTATTTTTATTTTCATTTGTATATTTTACTTTTTATTATTATCATTATTTTTTTATTTATTTTTATTTCTATGATTATTATTATCTCTTTTATTACTGTTATTATTTTTATTAATTTAATTTAATTTATTTTATTTTATTTCATTATTTTTGTTGTGTTTGTTGGGTATGAGTTTATTATGTGTGTTGAGTCTAGTATTTGGTATTACACTGTTTATTTGTTGGTGTTGTACGTATGCATTTTTGTTGGGGTGTCTAACATTATCTTTGTATCAGTGTCCCTCTTTTACAGTTGATTATATACTAGATCACCACATGTTTCTATCCATGTTTTTCCCTTAAGGAGTTTAGGTTGATTGAGACAGACACTCTAGGGATTGACCATTTATATACACGTGTTATGGAAATGTCTTGTATGGACCCCCTGGGGAATTCCAGTGATTCACATATGCTATATGGTAGACACGCCGTGCCCCTTTTTCTCCGTTGGTCTTTGGTTCAGGCATGTATTGGTTCCCTGCATGGGAAGGTAGATGTGGGTCAGCCTCAACCGATTGGTAATGATACCATCAGCCGATTTGTATTTATTGTTGCTATGGCAACCAGTAACTTAGTTGACACGCGGCTTTTTGTTTTTGCCCCTACAGGGTACTGTGAGGAGCAGGTCCCTCACAACTGAAATAGACTGGACCATGTAGTTATAATTGGTTTTGAACTAGCCACAGTAAATTGTAAAATGTGATATGCCATCTATTAATAAAGCGGCGATCGTAATATCCTTAAATTTCTGCCACCGACTGCTCTGTGTGTATTGTTGCTATGGCAACTAACAACCGAGTGAGGCATGGCGCTTACTGCTTACGTCACGGCATGGCCGTGAGGAGCGTGTTCCCCGCTACAGTTCAGTGCTTCATCGCAACTG
Source organism: Bombina bombina (assembly GCF_027579735.1). Classification (NCBI taxonomy): domain Eukaryota; kingdom Metazoa; phylum Chordata; class Amphibia; order Anura; family Bombinatoridae; genus Bombina; species Bombina bombina. The sequence goes on along the minus strand of NC_069503.1, from coordinate 666,998,207 downwards.
AATATTCTGGAACAGGTATTTAAATATTGATTAGATTGATAGAGTTTAAACTACCCTTAGTAACACAGTATATACGTAAACCGAAAGTAATGGGATGTTTCTGTGAACTTTGTTTTTGATTATATAGTTTAACTCAAATACGGCCCTCGGATGTTTTGCGTTATCTGGTGCCCATCTAGGTTGTTTGATATTAACACTTTGAATCACTAGACACTGCACTAATCACATTACGTGTAAAGTTCACTTCAACCAGGGTGGGATAGATGTATATATATCACGATTTTGAGATGATAATGTTGTGATGCCATTACAATACAGCACATTATGAGAATGAATGTATTTTTCATATTTAACTGTTCACATGAAATGCTCTTTGTAATGTTTTATGTGTATATAGAGCTCTTCTGTTATTGCACTTTGCACTAGGCTCTAGTTAGTCAGTTTTTGTTTATTGCGGATTACCATGACAACTGTTTTTGAAATTTGGCGCAATTTTCTCACTGGGGGAGGGGCTTATTTTGTTTAAATTTTCAGTTGAATTCAGTTTTTGTTTTTCTGAGGAAGGGGAGTGTGTCCCCGAAACGTCACGCTTGATTTATTAAATATTCACTAAAAGACCAGAGAGTGCTTTCCTTCATTTATATATGTATGAATCCCTATTCTAAAGCCCTTTGCCTACCATTTTTTCTAACAGCGGAGATCTCATATCTTTGGGCCTTTATAACTTTTGTGTGCAATATTTTTTTAATATTTTTTATTAGATGATATTATTATGAGTGTAAGTGTACTTTGTAGTAGAGTATTTTTGATGTGTTTTGTGCAACTTTTTTCTTTCACGAAAGATAACCAGAGCTCTGCGGTACTGTTAATCATTCTAGCGTAAATCGCAATTGCGTTTACACGTTCACATTTACTTTCTACTTGTAATATGAGCGCAATTTAACTTGCGAGCAAAAGCGAAAACCCAATATCGCTTGCACAAATGTTATAGCGCTCCACTCGTAATCTAGCCCTATTTATAGGATATCTCTTTATTCAACAAAACACTTTATTTATTTATTCATTCATTTGTTGATTGGTTAAAGTAGTGGAATCCAAGGGTTCCCATTGCTTATGCTTGAGTGATAAATGAAATCTGGCATGATCATAAATTCATAAACTTCAGCCAAGTGGTAACTCAAAACCCATAACGTTCTATTTATAAGCCACAAACACACAAAAAAGTATGCTATCTAGTTTTTTTATTTAGTTTTTTTTTTAATTTTGGTTATTTTTTTATATAATATTAAAGGTATATTAAAGTAAAAAATTGTTCACATTTCATTTTATAGATGAATATTTAATAAACAATATGCTAAAATAACTTGCATTTTCTATTTTAATCTGTTTTGCTACAATCTTCTTTGCAAAATCAGCATGTGTCCAAACCCACGTGAGGTTAATTTGCATTAGTCAATCACAGTGAGCAACCTGGGTTTTCTATTTCACGCTAGCTCCTGTAGCGTGCACAACCCACGGATACGTTATTGAGGTCACTTTCCCCTCGCACGTGCAATTGGTTGAAGAACACAGCGCTACCATATTTGCTACCATATTTGTGGTCATGTGACGCAGTATCTACAGAGCCGCAGCATCTACAGAGCCGCAGGAGAAATACCAGCAGAGAAGAAGCAACGAAGGATCGGTCAGCTCAAACAGTGCTGCACTACATGCAGATAGTGCAGCGAGCTCTCAAGAAAGTCTGCTTCAGCATGTTTTATGTATGCCGTAGAAAGAGCAGGCACAAATCTTAAATTATGACAGGGCACATGCGTTGGCCAACTGATTTCACTGCACATGTGTTGCGGGAGCATCGTTGGATAATTTCCATATTTAAATTAGAAGGAATCCATGCCACTATTATTATGCATGTTTGACAGCCCATTTCGTTTGTTACATCATTGCAAAAACAAAATCATATAGTTTATATCACTTAGAGACTGTTTTGATAAAATGGTGATGAGTAGTATTGATTTATATTACATATATTAGTCAATCTTTGTGTTTTAGTAATGTTTCATATAGCACACTTTTCTATTCCTTTAAAACATGACTACCAAAAACAGGAAGAATGTTTATTGCTTAAAGGAACAATTTACACTAGATTTTTCTTTGAATACATTTTTTGTAGATGATTCATTTATATAGCCCATCTGGGGGTGTTTTTGTAAAAATGTATAGTTTTGCTTAATTTTAAATAAAATTGTGCTGATTTTCAGACTCCTAACCAAGCCCCAACGTTTCCAATGTTTACTGATGTATACATACTTCAGATTTCTTCTGTTTTTAAAATGAGTATTTTCATATGCAGGGGAGGGTCTGTTAACTTTTTTTAAGTTGCTTTTTTGGTTTAATGTATTTTTAAGGGGGTCATTATTTTGGAGGAGGATTTTTCTTTTTGTTTTATAGAGTAATTTATTTTGTATCATTATGTTTTATATATATTTTCCATTATTTTTAATAGGAAGTTAAGTGCTGTGTTTGGGGTCCCTTATAGGGGGATAGTCGTTTGAGGTGGTTATGTTAGCTGTGGTGGGGGTTCAGTGCCACTGGTTAGGTAAGCAGGGGATACAGGTGGTGGCAGGCACTCGTCAGTATAGGGGATAAAGTGGTGGTGGTTAGGGGTTTAAATATAGTGATTTTATTATTGAAAGAGTAATGGATGAACAAATATATTGAATAATTTCATTGATGCATACATTCATAAGTCTTTTCATTTGTGTAGGTGGCAAGTTGTTATTCAATTTGAAACAAATAAGGAAAACATGTTAATTTTTGTTTTTATCTGAAACTGGGTACACAACTATAAATAATATATTTAAATGTATCATTATGGTACAGTTCATTTAGCTGAACTATGACACTGGTGCAGATTTGTTTAAAGTGTGCCTTGCTGGTTAAAAAGCTGATAATGCTGTACAGCTATACTAGAATTCAGAAAAAGCATCTGCAAGAAAAACACTGACATATTCTAAAGTCTATACTGTCAATGTCAACAATCTTTATTGATAAAGCAGAGACAAACGCAAATGCTAAAGCTGGTTTTCAAACCTGTCCTTGGGCCTCCCTAACAAGCCACAATTTGAGGTTATATGAATTGGAGCACAGGTTAAATAATCGTCTGATTAGTAAACATGGTTATTTTACCGGCACTCATCCAAGGTAATCTTGAAAATCTGGCCTGCTGGGGAGGCCTGAGGACAGATTTGAAAATGTAGCAATCTAGGCTAAACACATAGCCTAATGATTTTTGCATTTCAGATTTAAATGGTAGATTAATATAAAGAAACTATTTTAGCTAGGGATTTAATTTTCATAGGTTTTTTTTGAGAAATTTACATTCGTAAAACAACAACCATAAGAAACAATAAAGGAATACAAATAATAAAAGACACTTATTCATTAAATACCTTGGCAAATATTACAAGACAATGTTTCGTCCTACCTCATTATATTAGCCAGTGAAACAATAGATATACCTAGGGACAATAGCTCCCTAGTCTAGCCAGAACAATTGCTAGGTCGATAGTTATGCACAAATAGAAAAATTGCAGATATGAAGAGAAGATTTAACAAAGCAGTAAATAAACAATTTTCTGTATGATAACAATGTAGTCAATGTATAATTAGTTAACTAGGCTACTTGGATATTGGTAAAAATGCAGGAAATAACAGGAGGTTATAGGAAAAAAGAATTTTCAAAAGCTAAAGGTGGTCCAGCCAGACATTAACACACACTGGTCACCTGAAAAACTTGTAACAGAGGACGATCCCCAGTTGCCACACTTCTATGTCATAAGTGAAGTTCCTCACAAGAATAATAGGAAGCATCTACTGTGGAACTAGAAGTTTGTGAGACACATATCTGCTGATATATCTTCCTGTATAACAGCTCTGGTTTTGTAATCAATAAACTTGACCCCCCATACTAGGCACTACATTCTGCTTAAATAAATACATGACACAAGCACATGGGTTATAAAGGCCGCAGCTTGCTTTATTGAACACAATGAATATATCCACAACATTACCAAAAAAACAGTTAAACATTTCCTTTTTTTTTTTATACTTTATTTATAATTCAACAGCGAAAACAATTTTAGATAGCCACACAGGGCAATTACACTACACCTCGCAGGGTGTCAAAAAATTCTTAACAACTCATAATACATAATAAATTTAAAAAAATAAAATAAATACTTGTACACAATTCTGTGTTTAAGAATAAAGAGAAGTGGAAAAATTAAAGAATTTAATATATAATTATATTCATCCACTTTGATCAGGGTAACGCCGTGGGAAGAAAAAGGGAAAAAAGAAGAAAGAGAAAAAAAAAAAAGAGGAATTTTTCCCTCCATCCCTTACTACACCCCACCATCACAAAAATCTTACACTTCTCTATAGAGGGATATCCAATCAGCTGGAAAAAGTTAAACAAAACTAACTCTATGAAAGCATTCAAGTTCAAAAAGGGAGACAAAATCTGTCTTTGGACATTACTTGCGTAGGACTTAATTATTGGAAGCCAGCCATTCTAAAAAAGTTTTATTTTCTTGTCAGAAACTGTTTTTAACTGAAAAGATTAAAAAATAATCTGTAACTGGATTTCCTTGAGCACTACTGAAAATTTTGGTGAAGAATGAGCTTTCCAGTTTTTAAATCAAAATCAAAATCAAATGTCTAATCAACAAAATAATTGTATTAACAACGTTTCGGTAGGAACCCAGATTTTCAGATTGAGTAAATAAAAAAAAATACTCTCTAATGAGAATTGGATTGGCAAATTATAAAGATTGGAGACCCAAAACCCTATTTTTTTTCCATAATTGGTTGATTTTTGGACAATACCATACCATATGACAAAAATCTGCATATGATAAATTACAATGCGGGCATTTTGGGGTTGTAGAAGGAAATGTAATCTATAGGGAGAAATATAAAAATGGTTAAATATCTTCACATGAGACTCCTTCCATGAGGTGGAGACGATACATTGATTAAGAGCTATGAAACTAGAACTGATTTTATTTTCATCCAAATCTGGAAAAATGTATATCCATCTATTGATAATTTTCCCAATAGGGCACCCTGTTTAGACATCATGATATCATAAATTAAGGAAATGGAGGCATCACCCAACTTAAATTTTGAACAACATAATTCAATCTCAGACCAAGCCGGAGATATAGGAAAAATACAGTCCAATGCATCCACATAGTGACAAAGTTGTAAATAAGCATAAAAGGTCTTATGAGAGATGCCAAATTGGGAAATTAAGTCTTGGAAAGAAACAATCTATCCACTTTCTGTTATAATTTGTGCCAAAAAGCTAATATTCTTGTCCCTCCAGGTTTGAAAGCCTTGTTATGAATACCTGGCAAAAATTGTGGATTCCCGCCAATAGGAAGGAACTTAGAAAAACTAGGGTCTATCCCCACAAGGGAACAGCATTTCCTCCATGCCAGAACTATATTTTTAATAGAAATAAGATTGTTAATATTTGTGGGAAATAATTTAGGGGGGCAGTGTAGAATAGCCTTCAGCATAAACGGTTTACAATAAAAGCTTTCGATATCAAAAGAAGAGACAACATTTGACTCTAAAATCCAATCTATAGCTATCTTGAACAATGCTGTCCAATTATAAAGCTTAATATTAGGAAGGGATAACCCTGCCAACTCCTTCTTTAACATAAGGTTATCTAGGGATATACGCGCCTTTTTATTACTCCAAATAAATCTAGACATACACAAGCTTAATTTCTTAACGTCTTTATTAGGAATAAAAACTGGTAAATTTTGAAGGGGATAAAGCAACCTAGGAAAAATAATAGTTTTTATTAAGTTGACATGTGCCTTCAGAGAAAGTGGAAAAGTCTTCCAGATTTCTAGGTCTGAATATATTTTCTCCAATAGTGGTATGAAATTCAAGGCATACCACTTTTTAGGGTCTATGTGTAAAAAAATCCCCAAATATTTGATACAATCAACCGTCCTAAATGGAGTTTCTTGGAGGCTGGTAGCTGATTTTTTAACCCAAAGGAGTTCGCTCTTTTTAAAGTTTACCCTATAACCCGAAAATGTACTGAACTCTTCCAAGTAACTCCTTATCAAGGGAATAGACTGCCTTGTATCCTTTAAAAATAACAAGAGATCATCAGCATAAAGTAATAGTTTGAGTGTCTGTGAACCCAAAACTATACCTTCCATCTTCCCCCTTAATTTAATTGCTAATGGATCTAATGCGATATTAAATAGCAACGGCCACAAGGGTACCTCTTTTCAATGTGATCTTATCTGAAAGTGTATTATTGATCAATAAAAAGGATATCAGGAATCTATACAGTTTCTGGATAAAAAAAATAAATTGATTATGAAATCCAAATTTGGCCAATGCATTAAATAAGTAATTCCAAGATATAGAGTCAAAAGCTTTTTCGGCATCAAGCGTTAAAATTGCTATATCTTGTATAATCTTATTACTATCCTTATCCGTTCCATACATATTCCAAAAAAAATCTAAAAATGTGGCTACACTACAGATATGTCTAGTGGAGTTCCTGAATAACATGAAACCTACCTGGTCCCTATGAATAATTCTCTCAAGCAGTATAGCTAGTCTCTTAGCGACTATTGAGGATAATAGTTTGTAATCTGTGTTTAACACAGAAATAGGTCTGTAAGACTCCAGATCTTCTGGATTTTTTCCTTTATTAAGGATTAATGAAATATTGGCTGCCGAAAAATACGGGGACATAAGATCTTTAGAACGGAAAAAAAAAGTTAAACAGCTTACTCAGAGTTAACTTTAATTCTTGAACTAGTATCCTATAAAATTCTCCTGGTAGACTGTCCGGTCCAGCCGCTTTATTAAGTTTGAGCCGATCTATAGCTATAGTTAATTCTTCATCCGAAATAGGAGCATTAAGATAGGAAGAATCCTCCTCCGAAATCTGTGGGATTTGCGTATCCTGCCAAAAATTATCCTGACTCTCAACATTACTAATTATATCAGTGTACAACAATTGCTTAAAATCAAAAAATCCCTTACTAATCTCCTCTGTTTCAAAGACTCTAGAATTGCCTATTTGTAAGGCAGCTATAAAATTCCTTTTCTTTCTATTCTTTGTAAGACGGGCCAAATGTTTAGCGGAACAGCCATGAAAACCCCTAAAATATAAACAGATTTTCGATTCTTGTTCTAAAGATTTTTGTTTAAGGAATATATCACGAGCCTTTCTCACTTCAGAATAGTTTTTCCAATTTTTAACTGACTGCTGATTTAAATATTTTCTATATGCATTTTTTACCTGATTGGTATATTGGATTTCAGCTGTGTGTCTTTTTTTTATTTAAATTGCACATATATGCTTTGATTTCACCACGCAACACAGCTTTAGCCGTTTCCCAAAAAAATTAAATTTTATTGAAATAATTTATATTAAAACTACAGAAATCTTTCCATTTTTGTTTTAACCATATAGAAAATTTGACATTATTAAACAGATATCGGGGAAAAACAAATTTGGGACACTTATTCTTTTCACTAGTAGACATAAGACCCAGTGATATAACCGCATGATCTGAGATTGAGATGTCACTAATATCTACGCATAATTTTTGAATGGACAGAGATTCAGAAATTAAGATTAAATCGATTCTGGAGAAAGTTTTGAAAGATTTTGATTCACAAGTAAACTTCTGAGAATCTGGATTCCTATGCCTCCATATATCACATAATTTAAGTTTGTGACACATTTTTTTAAAAAGACATGCACCTCTGTTATAACTTTTTAAATTCTTATTTGAAAGTCTATCTATTGTAGGACAGGGTGTCAGATTAAAATCTCCATCTATTATAATATTCTCATTAATCAGTGGGAACAATATATTTTCAATTTTCTTCCAAAATCCAGGAGATATTATATTGGGGCCATAAACATTGCAGGGAATATATTTGACCTCCTGAACTATAATTTTTAAAATAATAAATCGTGCTTCAGGATCAATCTGAACATTGATAATGGAATATTTTAAATCTTTATTAAGTAAAATTGCAACTCCACATTTCCTATTGGGGGATGGGGCCCCAATAACTATCCCCACCCACTTCATCTTAAAGGGACACTGTACCCAAAATTTTTCTTTTGTGATTCAGATTGAGCATGAAATTTTAAGCAACTTTCTAATTTACTTCTATTATCAAATTTTCTTCATTCTCTTGGTATCTTTATTTGAAATGCAAGAATGTAAGTTTAGATGCCGGCCCATTTTTGGTGAACAACCTGGGTTGTCCTTGCTGATTGGTGGATAAATCCATCCACCAATAAAAAAGTGCTGTCCAGAGTACTGAAACCAAAAAAAAGCTTAGATGCCTTCTTTTTCAAATAATGATAGCAAGAGAACGAAGAAAAATTGACAATAGGAGTAAATTAGAAAGTTGCTTAAAATTGCATGCTCTTTCTGAATTACAAAAGAAAAAATTTGGGTACAGTGTCCCTTTAAGTTTTGCCGTCTCCACCTCATTCAAATGTGTCTCCTGCAAAAAGACTATATCTGGCTTATCCTTAGCAAGATATTTAAGAATACAGGGAGTGCAGAATTATTAGGCAAGTTGTATTTTTGAGGATTAATTTTATTATTGAACAACAACCATGTTCTCAATGAACCCAAAAAACTCATTAATATCAAAGCTGAATATTTTTGGAAGTAGTTTTTAGTTTGTTTTTAGTTTTAGCTATTTTAGGGGGATATCTGTGTGTGCAGGTGACTATTACTGTGCATAATTGTTAGGCAACTTAACAAAAAACAAATATATACCCATTTCAATTATTTATTTTTACCAGTGAAACCAATATAACATCTCAACATTCACAAATATACATTTCTGACATTGAAAAACAAAACAAAAACAAATCAGTGACCAATATAGCCACCTTTCTTTGCAAGGACACTCAAAAGCCTGCCATCCATGGATTCTGTCAGTGTTTTGATCTGTTCACCATCAACATTGCGTGCAGCAGCAACCAGAGCCTCCCAGACACTGTTCAGAGAGGTGTACTGTTTTCCCTCCTTGTAAATCTCACTTGATGATGGACCACAGGTTCTCAATGAGGTTCAGATAAGGTGAACAAGGAGGCCATGTCATTAGATTTTCTTCTTTTATACCCTTTCTTGCCAGCCACGCTGTGGAGTACTTGGACGCGTGTGATGGAGCATTGTCCTGCATGAAAATCATGTTTTTCTTGAAGGATGCAGACTTCTTCCTGCACCACTGCTTGAAGAAGGTGTCTTCCAGAAACTGGCAGTAGGACTGGGAGTTGAGCTTGACTCCATCCTCAACCCGAAAAGGCCCCACAAGCTCATCTTTGATGATACCAGCCCAAACCAATACTCCACCTCCACCTTGCTGGCGTCTGAGTCGGACTGGAGCTCTCTGTCCTTTACCAATCCAGCCACGGGCCCATCCATCTGGCCCATCAAGACTCACTCTCATTTCATCAGTCCATAAAACCTTAGAAAACTCAGTCTTGAGATATTTCTTGGCCCAGTCTTGACGTTTCAGCTTGTGTGTCTTGTTCAGTGGTGGGTGTCTTTCAGCCTTTCTTACCTTGGCCATGTCTCTGAGTATTGCACACCTTGTGCTTTTGGGCACTCCAGTGATGTTGCAGCTTGGAAATATGGCCAAACTGGTGGCAAGTGGTATCTTGGCAGCTGCACACTTGACTTTTCTCAGTTCATGGGCAGTTATTTTGCGCCTTGGTTTTTCCACAAGCTTCTTGCGACCCTGTTGACTATTTTGAATGAAACGCTTGATTGTTCGATGATCACGCTTCAGAAGCTTTGCAATTTTAAGAGCGCTGCATCCCTCTGCAAGATATCTCACTATTTTTGACTTTTCTGAGCCTGTCAAGTCCTTCTTTTGACCCATTTTGCCAAAGGAAAGGAAGTTGCCTAATAATTATGCACACCTGATATAGGGTGTTGATGTCATTAGACCACACCCCTTCTCATTACAGAGATGCACATCACCTAATATGCTTAATTGGTAGTAGGCTTTTGAGCCTATACAGCTTGGAGTAAGACAACATGCATAAAGAGGATGATGTGGTCAAAATACTCATTTGCCTAATAATTCTGCACTCCCTGTAAGCTTACGTTTAGCTGGGGATGAGATTCCTCCAACATTCCAGGACAGTAATATCAATTTATTCAACATCCTACAACTATATATTTATCAAGTTTTGTGAGGTAAGGGGAGCAAAAGGGATAAGCGAGAGAAAGAAAGAAAAAAAAAGGGGGGGGGGAAGGGGGGGGGGGGAGAGACGAAAAAAAAAGAGAGAGAAAAAAAAAAGAAGTAGAAACCAGACATTAAAAAATAACTGCAAAGCAGACATCATATACCATAACAAAGTGTATTACTATGTAATTGGATTATATCAGCCAGCATAGCAATACCCCCACAGTGCTTTTGACCCTAAGAAATCTTTTACGTCTTTAGGATTAACAAATGTTAACTTCTTTCCATTATATTCTAACAAGATTTTTGCAGGATAAAACATCCGTGCTCTCAGCCCCATCTTTATCAACTGAGTACAGAGGAGAGCCATCACCTTTCTCTTAGCTGACGTTTCAATAGAAAAATCTTGAAATAGTAATATTTTATGATTTCCCAACATACATGATCCATTTTTCTTAAACAATCTCAATATTTCAGTTTTATCTTGGAATTTTAAATATTGCACCAAACAGGTCTTATTTTTTGTAGAAACATCCGAAAAAAAATCTTTTGGACCCTAACCTATGGGTTAACTGGTGTGCGGGTACCCCTAAGGTTTGGGGAATTAGTACTGAGGTAATTTTGAGTAAATCCTCATATTCTGCATTTTCTGGAAGACCTATTATTCTTATGTTATTGCGTCTTGAACGGTCTTCCAAGTCCTCTAAACGGGCTTGGAGATTATTAATTTTCATTTCATGATTCTGTAGGGTAGTTTTCTGAGAATTAACCAAGTCCTCTAAATCGGAAACTCTATTCTCAACTTTGGAGATTCTTGAGGCAAACTGCCTTACTTCCGCTATCAGAGTAACCAAGTCAGAGGCAATACTGGATAAGTCTCTCTTAACCCTTTGGCTGCTAAGCCATTTCCCACCTGGGTGCTAATATTTTCTTTTTCTTTTTTTCTTTTTTGAAATTTTTGATTTTTTTTTTTTTTTAACTTTTTTATTTATTTTTGCAGACCCCCAAGACTTACACTGTTGGAAAGGTTAGGCTTCTAAGCAGCATGCCCCCTGCTCCTATACTGAACATTGTTAAGTATAAATAAAGTTGCGTGGTGACGTCATTACGTAATTGTGCGTGACGTCACCGCACATCACGTGAAGCCCCGGCGATGTCTGTCACTCTACAGGCACGATCATGGGGGTAGTAGCATTAAGGAGCCCCCAGATCTCCCTCAAGGTGGGAGTGTGCTCATGACGGCTCTGAGCCGTCATTAGCACCAGAGTGAGAAACTCTGTGACAGCTCAGAGCCATCATTAGCACTCAAAGGGTTAATGAGGTCAAATTGAGGTGTCAAAAATTCAGATATTTGTGAAAATAATAGCTGTGTATCCATTCTAGAGGATGAGTAATCTAAACTTGTATCATTACTGGGGTCAATAGCTTTGTTTTTTTTATCCTTTATCTTGGCAGACATTATGGGTGAATTAGTTTTTGCCTGCGTGAGGAATCTTTCCATAAAATAAAGTAAAAATCAGAAAAAAAACGTGATCCCCAACCAAGAGGGAAAAAAAATAAAAATAAAAAGGGGAAGGTGTGAAATATTCTAGGACCACTAGGGAAAAAATTATTTATGTGAGTGTATTGTCTAGCACAGTAAACGAAGTGAAAGTGAAAAAAACTTTTGGTGACGGTGTGAAATAGATACCTGCAAGGTCAAATAAACCGTTAATTAATTACAGACGCTAACCTTCCAACCAAAAGTGATCCAAAATAAAAGAAAACGTCTAAGTGACACAGAATACAATTTTGTATTAATAGTTTGACTTATTATAGCAATGAGATTATAAAATTTCTTATCGCCCCCCTAATCTACAAGTCACTTTAAAGGTATACCCTAAGCAACGGCATACAGGAACACAATCCCGAAAATTATCGCAAAAAAGATTACTTACAAAATAGTATAACACACTCTTTTACCCAATACATAAAAATATTATCACCTCAACCTTGATGAGATTGCTCTGATGACTTATTCCTAGTGCTACCAATATATTTCAACACTGAACATTGAATATATTTGTTTTGCTGAGATTCTAGAAAAATTTCTTCCTACATAAAAAATAAAATGGTGCCTTAGGTATTCTGATTTAGAGCATACACTTATAACACAAAGTAATTATCAAATAATCAACTTCCTATAGCAAGTTTATCATAGGGTAAGTAAGACATAAAATCTAATTTACCTTTTTTTAACAATAACAGTTTGGTTCGTAATCACTGGATAAACCTTACCCAAATATACAATGGCTTTATGTGAAATTGCTAGACAAAGGCATTATGTTCTATACCATACCAGGATGAACCTTTTTACTTTTTTGAACAAAGGGTATATTATCCGGAGAAAAAAAAAACACTCCCCAGATCTGAAGTTAGCAGAGCACACTACCGCCCCTAAACATACATCTATAACAAGACATTAAATGACTTTTTGAATAAGGATTTAAAGCTGTGAATGGCTGCTACCCTGGACATATAACCAAGGGAACTCTTTTTCCTTTTTAAACAGATAGAATATTAGACAGAGAATCAATCCCCAACTTTGATACAGCAAAATATCTCCCCTTAGCAGGTAAACATACATCTATCACATAGAGAGCAAATAGATTTTAAAGCATATAAATATCAGCTGCACTATGCATATAAACCAGACGTATCGTCCTTCTCAGACTATCAGTACATTCTCTAGAGTAGAATGTTCTTGCAAAGAAAAGTTTAGTGCAAACAAAACTTCTCGGGCTAGCACCAGGGAGCCCTCCGTACACCAAATAAAGTCAGAACCAAAACAGCTTATATTTCACTGTTTTGGGCGTTGAGGTACAACAAAGTATTTTAAGAACTTGTACCCTGTAGACTCCAAATTTATGCTTTAACAAAGCTGTGTTTCCTGCATGTACTGGTACTGTTTCTCCCCAAGCTGTAACACAGGGCTACTATATTGAGATTTAAGCCAAACGATTCCTTACAGCTTACTCCTGCGATATTTATTGAGGGCCAGTCTGCCTTAATAATCAATGTTACAAGCAGCTTTTTATTCTTATGTGCACCAGGGAGCACATTTTACTTTCTTCCAAGTCTCTTGTTATGCTCACTTTCCTATATTTATGTTAAGAGGCAAAGGTAGGCACATAAAGTATCAAATAAGGGCTGGGTAAGGGTTGCAGAAATGTGTGTATAATTACCAGTGTGGTTGGTCACCCTGTTTCTTCAGTCGCGAGGATGGAGTACTGGATGCGACTCCTGCCGTCACCCTGATCTCTTACCTGCCAGCGACACCTGTCATACAGGAGACCGGTCCTACACCACTCCTTCTCCTGGCGCAACCACTATCTTGCCAGTCCTTCCCAGTACTGCCCTTTTCTGTTGTGAAGCGTGATTCGCAAATACAAGGCTGATACACTGTGTTAGCAAAATGGTGTGTCTGCTGCAAGCCACTCCGGCAAAACGAACTTCTTCTGCCTATGCTGCATGCAGCACAAAGGCCCAAAACAAGCCCTCAGATACCACCAGGGGCCGCGGGGCAAAATGGCGCGGGGATCAGATCAAAATGCTGCTGTCTTCCTAGCAGCCGTCGAGGAGCAACCAACGTGCATGCTCCTCCCCCAACAGGAAGTCCTAGTTAAACATTTCCTAAAACCCTAGGGTGCTTGCCTAGCCACAAAACATGCCCCTCCTTACCACTGAGAAGGGCATGCCCCCTTGTCCAAATCAAACAGGAGGTACCAACAATCCCACTCTGATTAAAGCCCCCAAAATAGGCAAGCACCCCCGCCACCCCAAGCTGCGACATACAAATTAAGCCACATAGAAAAAAGGGGAGGGAGAGCGGGAGCTTCACCTTGCACGTTCTGGTCCTGCAACTGCTCTTCACTTCCACTCTCCTTCTCTACTTAGCCTCCTGAAGCCCAACCCATTGGCCTCAAGATGACCCTTCTACTTGGCCTCCCTGGGGGTCACAAAACCCTTTCTTCAATGTTTCTCATTCAGGGTTTCTCTTTATTACAATTCTCAGAGGTGCTCAAACATTTATTTTAATAAATATTTCTTTATTAAAAGAAGAATTTACAAAGTGACAGTGACAGTGCAAAAAGCATATAAGTACTTTAATGGGCCTCACAGTTCAAATATAACAAAGGCTATTCTAAGGATCACAAGTTAGCTTCTTAGGATCAGTAAAATAAGATAAATCTCTCTGGATTCAGGTAATAGCAGATTGTAAAAAATATTTTCAGAGTTTCCCAGTTTCACAACCTGTGATAGCTACAGTCAGCAAGGAAGTCCCCATGCTATTTTTGTAATTGATGTGAGACCATTTAAACACTTTTGATTGCAGGGAAACAGGGAACTCAAACAACCTCACTTAGGACCCAATGATCTAAAGGTCTCTGGGCTGGCGAGATTATTAAAGGATGTTCGCTAGTACTTCTACTTTCTTGGTAGAGTGATCTAAAGCCACTTTTTACCCTGAAAACAGGGTGTCTCGCTAAGCGGCGTATACTGGATTTTCTTATGGGAAGGAGATGCATACAAAAGTGCACAATAAAATTTGTATTTTTAAACCCTACACATAAATGTAGCCACCAATCAGCAAGTGCTACCTGGTGCTGAACCAAAAATGGGTCAGCTCCTAAGGCTACATTCCTGCTTTTCAATAAAACTACCAAGAGAACAAAGAAAAATTGATAATAGGAGTAAATTAGAAAGTTGCTTAAAATTGCACGCTCTATCTGAATCTTGAAAGAGAAAAATTGGGTTTCAATTTGAGGTGCATCAAATATCGTAACAAAATCGTATTTTGTCAAAAATGTAAAATTTGTTTATAAATTACAAAGGAATAAATCGTATTAAATATGCACAACATAAATCACAATTTAAGTACACTGGATGGGCAAAAAACACATAGACATAGACCACCCATTTGTTCTATAAGCTAATCTACCAAACTCTAAACACCTATATTAACTTCCCACCTATACTGTTGCATGACGTGTATTCACTACATTCGGGCACATTAGCCTGACACTACCTAATGTCAAAAAGTGATAGAAACTGTATATTTAATATTCTATACTTTAATCATATGGAAATTGCAGAACTTAGGGTGGCACCATTGATATATAAATAGAGGGATATATTAACCCTATAGATCTATAATTCCTTGATATTGCCCCCATTCTACAGGTGGATATATCATTGCAGTTATACTCCTGGTTGCAACTTGTCCTGAGTCTTACCCTGTATTACCTGTAGTCTGAAACCTTAATATATTTACATCTTATCTAGGAAAGGTCTTCTAATTTCCCCTCCAGCCCAAGGGGGCTAGTTATCAAGCCGTCTACTTTTCTGGCTTCGCCGGCCCAATACGTCCGCCTAAGCTCGCCTACCTTCGCCGCCGCGGACCTGAAAAAAGTACGCCTAAGTTTAAAATAAAGCTGTCAAAAAGCCGCGGGGCGATGAGCAGCGGACTGTGACAGTTATCACTCATCCGATCTCGCTGCCCTTCGGCTTTTTCCCAGCTTTATTGCTAGCCTGTCACTAAGCACTCACACTAACTACACTGCTCTACCCCCTATACCGGCGCCCCCGGAGCCCCCCGCAACTAAATAAAGTTACTAACCCCTAAACCGCCGCTCCTAGACCCTGCCGCAACTCTTATAAATGTATTAACCCCTAAACCGCCGCTCCCGGACACCGCTGCCACCTACATTATACCTAGTAACCCCTAATCTGCCCCCCCTACACCGTCGCCACCTATAATAAATTTATTAACCCCTATCCTGCCCTATCCTGCCCCCCACTACGCCGCCGCCACTGTAATAAAATGATTAACCTCTAAACCTAAGTCTAACCCTAACCCTAACGCCCCCCTAACAATAGCTATTAAATAGTTATTAACTATTTAATAGCTTACCTAGCTAAAATAAAGAGAAATGTACCTGTGAAATAAATCCTAACCTAAGTTACAATTACACCTAACACTACACTATACTTTAATAAATTATTCCTATTTAAAAATAAATACTTACCTGTAAAATAAACCCTAAGATAGCTACAATGTAATTAATAATTATATTATAGCTATCTTAGGATTTATATTTATTTTACAGGTATCTTTGTATTTATTTTAGCTAGTTAGAATAGTTATTAAATAGTTATTAACTATTTAATAACTACCTAGCTAAAAGAAATACAAAATTACCTGTAAAATAAATCCTAACCTAAGTTACAATTAAACCTAATACTACACTATCATTAAATTAATTAAATAAACTACCTACAAATAACTACAATTAAATACAATTACATAAACTAACTAAAGTACAAAAAATAAAAAAAGCTAAGTTACAAAAAATAAAAAATTAAGTTACAAACATGTTAAAAATATTACAACAATTTTAAGCTACTTACACCTAATCTAAGCCCCCTAATAAAATAACAAACCCCCCCAAAATAAAAAAAATCCCTACCCTATTCTAAATTAAATAAATTTCAAAGCTCTTTTACCTTACCAGCCCTTAAAAGGGCCATTTGTGGGGGCATGCCCCAAAAAGTTCAGCTCTTTTGCCTGTAAAAGAAAAATACAACCCCCCCCAACATTAAAACCCACCACCCACATACCCCTAATCTAACCCAAACCCCCCTTACAAAAACCTAACACTAATCCCCTGAAGATCATCCTACCTTGAGTCGTCTTCACTCAGCCGAGCCACCGATGGAACTGAAGAGGACATCCGGAGCGGAAGAAGTTAATCCTCCAAGCGGCGCTGAAGAAATCTTCCATCCGATGAAGTCATCATCCATGCAGCGCTGAAGAAGTCTTCGATCCGGCCGATGTCATCTTCAAAGAGGCGCTGAAGAGGTCTTCTATCCGGGCGAAGTCATCTTCCAAGCCGGGTCTTGAATCTTCCTTCCGCCGACGCGGAACCACCTTCTTCACCGACGGACTACGACGAATGACGGCTCCTTTAAGGGACGTCATCCAAGATGGCGTCCCCTCAATTCCGATTGGCTGATAGGATTCTATCAGCCAATCGGAATTAAGGTAGGAAAATCTGATTGGCTGATGGAATCAGCCAATCAGATTCAAGTTCAATCCGATTGGCTGATCCAATCAGCCAATCAGATTGAGCTCGCATTCTATTGGCTGATCGGAACAGCCAATAGAATGCGAGCTCAATCTGATTGGCTGATTCCATCAGCCAATCAGATTTTTCCTACCTTAATTCCGATTGGCTGATAGAATCCTATCAGCCAATCGGAATTGAGGGGACGCCATCTTGGATGACGTCCCTTAAAGGAGCCGTCATTCGTCGTAGTCCGTCGGTGAAGAAGGTGGTTCCGCGTCGGCGGAAGGAAGATTCAAGACCCGGCTTGGAAGATGACTTCGCCCGGATAGAAGACCTCTTCAGCGCCTCTTTGAAGATGACATCGGCCGGATCGAAGACTTCTTCAGCGCCGCCTGGATGATGACTTCATCGGATGGAAGATTTCTTCAGCGCCGCTTGGAGGATTAACTTCTTCCGCTCCGGATGTCCTCTTCAGTTCCATCGGTGGCTCGGCTGAGTGAAGACGACTCAAGGTAGGATGATCTTCAGGGGATTAGTGTTAGGTTTTTGTAAGGGGGGTTTGGGTTAGATTAGGGGTATGTGGGTGGTGGGTTTTAATGTTGGGGGGGGTTGTATTTTTCTTTTACAGGCAAAAGAGCTGAACTTTTTGGGGCATGCCCCCACAAATGGCCCTTTTAAGGGCTGGTAAGGTAAAAGAGCTTTGAAATTTATTTAATTTAGAATAGGGTAGGGATTTTTTTTATTTTGGGGGGGTTTGTTATTTTATTAGGGGGCTTAGATTAGGTGTAAGTAGCTTAAAATTGTTGTAATATTTTTAACATGTTTGTAACTTAATTTTTTATTTTTTGTAACTTAGCTTTTTTTATTTTTTGTACTTTAGCTAGTTTATGTAATTGTATTTAATTGTAGTTATTTGTAGGTAGTTTATTTAGTTAATTTAATGATAGTGTAGTATTAGGTTTAATTGTAACTTAGGTTAGGATTTATTTTACAGGTAATTTTGTAATTATTTTAGCTAGGTAGTTATTAAATAGTTAATAACTATTTAAGAACTATTCTAACTAGCTAAAATAAATACAAAGTTACCTGTAAAATAAAAATAAATCCTAAGATAGCTACAATATAATTATTATTTATATTGTAGCTATATTAGGGTTTATTTTAAAGGTAAGTATTTAGTTTTAAATAGGATTCATTTAGTTAATAAGAGTTAATTTATTTAGATTTATTTAATTAATATTGAAGTTAGGGGGGCGTTAGGGTTAGTGTTAGACTTAGGTTTAGGGGTTAATCATTTTATTACAGTGGCGGCGGCGTAGTGGGGGGCAGGATAGGGGTTAATAAATTTATTATAGGTGGCGACGGTGTAGGGGGGCAGGATAGGGGTTAATACATTTAATATAGGTTGCGGCGGGTTCAGGGAGCGGCGGTTTAGGGGTTAATACATTTATTATAGTTGCGGTGGGCTCCGGGAGCGGCGGTTTAGGGGGTAATAACTTTATGTAGTTGCGGCGGTGTAGGGGGGGTCAGATTAGCGGTGTTTAGACTCGGGGTACATGTTAGGGTGTTAGGTGTAGACAGCTCCCATAGGAATGAATGGGATGTCTGGCAGCAGCGAACTTGTACTTTCGCTATGGTCAGACTCCCATTGATTCCTATGGGATCCGCCGCCTCCAGGCTGGCGCTTTGAAAACCAGGTACGCTGGGCCGTAAAAGTGCCGAGCGTACCTGCTAGTTTTTTTATAACTAGCAAAAGTAGTGAGATTGTGCCGCACTTGTGTGCGGAACATCTGGAGTGACGTAAGAATCGATCTGTGTCGGACTGAGTCCGGCGGATCGAAGTTTACGTCACAAAATTCTACTTTTGCCGGTCTCGAGCCTTTGATAACTAAGGCGAATCAGCCTCGCCACAAATACGCTGCGGAATACGCAGCGTATTTGAGGTTGACGGCTTGATAACTAGGCCCCCAAGTCTAGCCTACCTGTGTCATTTTATTACAACTAGTGTTTAGATCTATCAGGTGGAGCCTTCATATTGGTATTTACAGCCCATTCACCCTGACCCCGTCACTGTGTTTTTAATATTTAGGGTCTTTTTTTGTTATTAAATAGTTAATAACTATTTAATAGCTACCTAGTTAAAATAATTACCAATTTACCTGTAAAATAAATTCTAACCTAAGTTAAAAATACACCTACACTATCAATAAATTAAATAAACTACAACTATCTAACTAAAATACAATTAAATAAACTAAACTAAATTACAAAAAAAACAAACACTAAATTACAAAAAATGAAAAAAAGATTACAAGATTTTTAAGCTAATTACACCTATTCTAAGCCCCCTAATAAAATAATAAAGCCCCCCAAAATAAAAAAAAAAATTCCCTGCCCTATTCTAAATTAAAAAAGTTAGCTCTTTTACCTTACCAGCCCTTAAAAGGGCCTTTTGCGGGGCATACCGCAAAGAAAACTGCTCTTTTGCCTGAAAAAAAAACACAATACCACCCCCCAACATTACAACCCACCACCCACATACCACTAATCTAACCCAAACCCCCCTTAAATAAACCTAACACTACCCCCCTGAAGCTCTCCCTACCTTGTATTCACCCCTCCGGGCAGATCTCTTAATCCGATCCGGGCGATGTCTTCAAGCAAGCTGCAGTGAAGTCTTCTTCCATCCGGCGATGTCTTCAAGCAAGCGGCAGAGAGTCTTCTTCCATCCGGTGATGTCTTCCAGCAAAGCGGCATCTTCAATCTTCTTTCTTCGCTCCTCTGCCGCGGAGCATCCATCCGGCATGACGACTTCCAGACGAATGAGGTTCCTTTAAATGACGTCATCCAAGATGGCCTCCGTCGAATTCTGATTGGAATTAAGGTAGAAATCAGATTCAAGTTCAATCTGATTGGCTGAACCAATCAGCCAATCAGATTTTTCTACCTTAATTCCGATTGGCTGATAGAATCCTATCAGCCAATCGGAATTCGACGGAGGCCATCTTGGATGACATCATTTAAAGGAACCTCATTCGTCAGGAAGTCGTCGTGCCAGATGAATGCTCCGCGGCGGAGGAGCGAAGAAAGAAGATTGAAGATGCCGCTTTGCTGGAAGACATCACCGGATGGAAGAAGACTCTCTGCCACTTGCTTGAAGACATCGCCGGATGGAAGAAGACTCTCTGCAGCTTGATTGAAGACATCGCCCGGATCGGATGAAGAGTTCTGCTCGGCTGGGTGAATACAAGGTAGGGAGATCTTCAGGGGGTAGTGTTAGGTTTATTTAAGGGGGGTTTGGGTTAGATTAGGGGTATGTGGGTGGTGGGTTGTAATGTTGGGGGGTGGTATTGTGTTGTTTTTTTTTCAGGCAAAAGAGCAGTTTTCTTTGGGGCATGCCCCGCAAAAGGCCCTTTTAAGGGCTGGTAAGGTAAAAGAGCTAACTTTTTTAATTTAGAATAGGGCAGGGAATTTTTTTTATTTTGGGGGTTTATTATTTTATTAGGGGGCTTTGAATAGGTGTAATTAGCTTAAAAATCTTGTAATATTTTTTTTATTTTTTGTAATTTAGTGTTTGTTTTTTTGTGTAATTTAGTTTAGATTATTTTATTGTATTTTAGTTTAGATATTTGTAGTTTATTTAATTGATTGATAGTGTAGGTGTATTTGTAACAGGTTAGGATTTATTTTACAGGTAAATTGGTAATTATTTTAACTAGGTAGCTATTAAATAGTTATTAACTATTTAATAGCTATTGTACCTAGTTAAAATAAATACCAAGTTACCTGTAAAATAAATATAAACCCTAAAATAGCTACAATGTAATTATTAATTACATTGTAGCTATCTTAGGGTTTATTTTATAGGTAAGTATTTAGATTTAAATAGGTATATTTTAATTAATAATATTAATATTAGATTTATTTTAATGAGTTTACTTAGGGATGTTAGAGTTAGATAGGGTTATTATACTTAATATATAGATAATATAATAACGATATTAACTATATTAACCCTAATATAATTAGGGTTAATATAGTTAATATATAAAATATAATAACTATATTAACTATATTAACCCTAATATAATTAGGGTTAATATAGTTAATATAGCTGGCGGCGGTGTAGGGGGATTAGATTAGGGGTTAATGTGTTAAATATAGGTGGCGGCGGTGTAGGGGGATGTAGATTAGGGGTTAACGTGTTTAATATAGGCGGCGGCGGTGTAGGGGGATTAGATTAGGGGTTAATGTGTTTAATATAGGCGGTGGCGGTGTAGGGGGATTAAATTAGGGGTTAATACATTTATTATAGGTGGCCGCGGTGTAGGGGGATGTAGATTAGAAGCAAAAGAGCTGATTACTTTGTGACAAAGCCCCACCAAAAGCCCTTTTAAGGGCTGGTAAAAGAGCTGAATTCTTTGGGGCATGCCCCGCAAAAAGCCCTTTTAAGGGCTGGCAATAGAGCAGTTTACTTTGGGGTAATGCCACGCAAAAAGCCCTTTTCAGGGCTATTTGTAGGGTTAGAATTAGGTTTAGTGGTAGGGATAGTTTAGTATTTTAGGGGTTAAATAATTTAATATAGCTGGCGGCGGGGTAGGGGGATTAGATTAGGGGTTAAATAATTTAATATAGCTGGCGGCAGGGTAGGGGGATTAGATTAGGGGTTAAATAGTTTAATATAGCTGGTGGCGGGGTAGGGGGATTAAATTAGGGGTTAATAATTTTAAAATAGATGGCGGCGGGGTAGGGGCTCACTTTAGGGGGTAGTTTAATATAGTTGGTGACGGTGTAGGGGGATCACATTAGGGGGTAGTTAATGTAGGTGGCGGCGGGGTCCGGGAGCGGCGGTTTAGGGGTTAATAACTTTATTAGGGATTGCGGCGGGGGATCGCGGTTGGCAGGTAGATAGACATTGCGCATGCGTTAGGTGTTAGGTTTTATTTAGCAGATCGTGGTTGACAGGTAGTTAGACATTGCGCATGCGTTAGGTGTTAGGTTTATTTTGTAGCTAGTTAGGGAGTTACGGGGCTCCAATAGACAGCGTAAGGCTTACTACGGCTGCTTTTTGTGGAGAGGTGAAAATGGAGTAAGATTTCTCCATTTTCGCCACGTAAGTCCTTACGCTGTATATTGGATACCAAACTGCGCTGGTTTGGTGTACCTGCCTATGGCTCAAAAAACTACGGCGACGGCAGAAATATACGGGCATAACTTCTAGGTTACGTCGTATATAGGATACCAAACCAGCACAAATTTCAGCGTCGCCGGCATTTGCGGGCGATGCTGCAGATCGGATCGGGCCCTAGGTATATAATATTGCTATAACTAATGTTGCAAACACTACTGTCATATGGCTAAAGACGTGCATGCTCCTGAGCTCACCTAAGATTACTTTTATAAAGGATACCATGAGAACTAAGCAAAATGTTTAACAGAAATAAATTGTTAATTTGTTTAAAATTTCAAGCTCTATCCAATTTATTAAATTTTAAATTTGCCTTTACTGTCCCTTTAAATTATTATTTTTTCTCCAACAACAAAGCCAAATGTTCCTGGTACTTATTCCTATTGCCATGAAAATGTGTTTAGCCATTTAGAGTGTGGCAGTATCATTTCAGGTAGACTCCTATTTTAGAATTTTAAAAATCTGCAATGCCTCCCCCTTAAAGGATATTGTATTGTAAATGTTTCTCCTCTTTAATTTTTTCCCAATTATCCTTTTTATCTGCTGAGTATATTAAAGGATCATTAAATCCAGTGCAATTGCCTAATTAACAATAGCACAATAGCAAAACAATGCAAAAGCACTAACTTTAAATTTCAAATGAGCCTTTTGGCACTAAAAAAATGCTGAAGATAGCGATCGCAAGCTGCATTTGTCAATTTTTGAAGTGGTAGTTACGGTAGTTATCTTGTGAAAGTGCAACATGCTAAGGTCTGGATTTCCACAAATCTTACGCCTAGATTTAGAGTTCTGCGTTAGCCGTCCAAAGCAGCGTTAAGGGGTCCTAACGCTGCTTCTGGCCGCCCGCTGGTATTTAGAGTCAGGCAGGAAAGGATCTAACGCTCACTTTCAAGCCGCGACTTTTCCATACAGCAGATCCCCTTATCTTTTCAATGGGATCTTCCTAACGCTGGTATTTAGAGTCTTGGCTGAAGTGAGCTGTAGACCCTCTACCGACAAGACTCCTACCGCCCATGGTAAGGCTGCATGGGCTAACGCCGGTATATAAAGCTCTTACCTATAGTGCTCTAAAGTACACTAACACCCATAAACTACCTATGTACCCCTAAACCGAGGCCCCCCCACATCACCGCCACTATAATAAATATTTTTAACCCCTAATCTGCCGACCGCACATCACCGCCACCTACATTATCCCTATTAACCCCTAATCTGCTGCAAGTGAAGTGGTTACCGCAACCTTGGCAAGTGGCTCCTGACCCGGAAGCCCAGAAAGACTGTGTGGGCATGAAACCCCTGACCTCTGGAATGCCGTAGCCAATAGTGGCAGATCAAGTCGCAAAAGTAGTACAAGGAAAAGAATTGTCAGGCACTACTCCAAACCGCAAGTGTTGTAAAAACAGTATAAAACTTTAGTGAAATCCAAAAATTAAAAATAGATGCAGACAGGCAGTATAGGTAACAGAGAGTTTAACATGTTTCACGCCACTGTGGGTGCTTACTTATAGACTAAAGTCTGTGTCTAAACTCAATGCCTTTATTGGAAAATGAGGCAATCAAATTTAACCACCTTATGTCCAAAAAGGAAGGAATATGTTAGAGTAAAAACAAACACCTATGTATAAGACACTGAAAATATCATAGCTTAGGTTTATAAATACAAACTTGAACTATATTCTCCTAATATCAAGGTATTTCCTATACAAAAGATGTAATTTGTATAAAAATAAACTAATGTGAAATAAAGCAAAAAACAATAAGAGCAAATACAAAAAGACATATAGATTAAAAAAATAGGCAAAGCAGTGGATATTCATATATTAATAATAATTTACCTTAAAAGTTATAAACCATAATTAATGCCTTTAAAATTATCATCCCAGCTGTAGTATGTTGTTAGACTGTGGGTGTCTTTTTAAAGTATATTAACAATTAAATGTTTAAACCATATTATGAATACAGTCAGTTACTATTTGGGATATATTAGGATATTCCTAGAACCTGCAGCCAATATATTTATAAGTATATAAAAGAACCCTTATACTTAGAAATTGTTTTAACACATAATGTGTTAATAAGAAGTGGAAAATAACTATGTATTACGTATATATATATATATAAAAAAACTCTATATAGATTAAGATCCTATATTGAAACGTAATACAATAAAGATGTAGTATTAGTTATCTATGAAGAAATTAATGTCACAATCTGCTGCCCCTTACATCGCCGACCCCTACATAATATTTATTAACCCCTAATCTGCCCCCCAACGTCGCCGCCACCTAACTTCAAGTATTAAACCCTAATCTGCCGACCGGACCTCGCCGCTACTATAATAAATGTATTAACCGCTAAACCGCCGCACTCCCGCCTCGCAAACACTATAATAAATAGTATTAACCCCTAATTTGCACCCCCCCAACACCGCCGCCACTTAACTTCTAGTATTAACCCCTAATCTGCCGACCAGGCCTCGCCCCTAGTATAATAAATGTATTTACCCCTAAAGCTAAGTCTAACCCTAACCCTAACACCCCCCTAAATTAAATATAATTTTAATCTAACGAAATAAATTAACTCTTATTAACTAAAGTCTTCCTATTTAAAACTAAATACTTACCTGTAAAATAAACCCTAACATAGCTACAATATAACAAATAATTATATTGTAGCTATTTTAGGATTTATATTTATTTTACAGGCAACTTTGTATTTATTTTAACTAGGTACAAAAGCTATTAAATAGTTAATAACTATTTAATAGCTACCTAGTTAAAATAAATACAAAATTACATGTAAAATAAATCCTAAACTAAGTTACAATTAAACCTAACACTACACTATCATTAAATTAATTAAATAAATTACCTACAATTACCTACAATTAAATACAATTAAATAAACTATTCTATAATACAAACCCCCCCCACTAAATTACAAAAAATAAAAAAGAATTACAAGCAGTTTAAACTAATTACACCTAATCTAAGCCCCCTAATAAAATAAAAAATCCCCCCAAAATAAAAAATTCCCTACCCTATTCTAAAATACAAAAGTAATCAGCTCTTTTACCAGCCCTTAAAAGGGCTTTTTGTGGGGCATGCCCCAAAGTAATCAGCTCTTTTGCCTGTAAAAAAAAATACAACCCCCCCAACATTAAAACCCACCTCCCACATACCCCTACTCTAACCCACCCAAACCCCCCTTAAATAAACCTAACACTACCCCCCTGAAGATCTCCCTACCTTGAGTCGTCTTCCCCCAGCCGGGCCGAAGTCTTCATCCAATGGGGCAGAAGAGGACATCCAGACCGGCAGAAGTCTTCATCCTATCCGGGCAGAAGAGGACATCCGGACCGGCAGACATCTTCATCCAAGCGGCATCTTCTATCTTCATCCATCCGACGAGGAACGGCATCATCTTCAAGACCTCTGGCACGGAATATCCTTCTTCACCGACGACTACCCGATGAATGAAGGTTCCTTTAAGTTCAATTCATCCGATGGGGCAGAAGAGGACATCCAGACCAGCAGAAGTCTTCATCCTCTCCGGGCAGAAGAGGACATCTGGACCGGCAGACATCTTCATCCAAGCGGAATCTTCTATCTTCATCCATCCGACGAAGAGCGGATACAATATGACGACTACTACCCAACGAATGAAGGTTCCTGTAAGTGAAGTCATCCAAGATGGCGTCGCTCGAATTCCAATCGGATTGAGCTTGCATTCTATTGGCTGATTGGAACACCCAATAGAATGCGAGCTCAATCCGATTGGCTGATTGGATCAGCCAATTGGATTGAACTTGAATCTGATTGGCTGATTGAATCAGCCAATCAGATTTTTCCTACCTTAATTCCGATTGCCTGATAGAATCCTATCAGCCAATCGGAATTTGAGGGACGCCATCTTGGATGACATCACTTACAGGAACCTTCATTCGTCGGGTAGTAGTCGTCATATTGTATCCGCTCTTCATCGGATGGATGAAGATAGAAGATTCCGCTTGGATGAAGATGTCTGCCGGTCCAGATGTCCTCTTCTGCCCGGAGAGGATGAAGACTTCTGCTGGTCTGGCTGTCCTCTTCTGCCCCATCAGATGAAGACTTTGGCCCGGCTGGGTGAAGACGACTCAAGGTAGGGAGATCTTGAGGGGGGTAGTGTTAGGTTTATTTAAGGGGGGTTTGGGTGGGTTAGAGTAGGGGTATGTGGGTGGTGGGTTTTAATGTTGGGGGGTTGTATTTTTTTTTACAGGCAAAAGAGCTGATTACTTTGGGGCATGCCCAGCAAAAAGCCCCTTTAAGGGCTGGTAAAAGAGCTGATTACTTTGTAATGTAGAATAGGGTAGGGACTTTTATTATTTTTTTTTATTTTTTTACTTTATTAGTGGGCTTAGATTAGGTGTAATTAGTTTAAAATTCTTGTAATCTTTTTGATTTTTTGTAATTTAGTGTTTTTTTTTTGTACTTTAGTTTAGTTTATTTAATTGTATTTAATTGTTGTTATTGGTAGTTAATTTATTTAATTAATTTAGTGATAGTGTAGTGTTAGGTTTAATTGTAACTTAGATTAGGATTTATTTTACAGGTAATTTGGTAATTCTTTTAACTAGGTAGCTATTAAATAGTTAATAACTATTTAATAGCTATTGTACCTAGTTAAAATAAATACAAAGTTGCCTGTAAAATAAATATAAATCCTAAAATAGCTACAATATAATTATTCGTTATATTGTAGCTATGTTAGGGTTTATTTTACTGGTAAGTATTTAGTTTTAAATAGAAAGACTTTAGTTAATAAGAGTTAATTTATTTCGTTAGATTAAAATTATATTTAATTTAGGGGGGTGTTAGGGTTAGACTTAGCTTTAGGGGTTAATACATTTATTATAGTAGCGGTGAGGTCCGGTTGGCAGATTAAGGGTTAATACTTGAAGTTAGGTGGTGGCGACGTTGGGGGGGGGGCAGATTAGGGGTTAATACTATTTATTATAGTGTTTGCGAGGAGGGAGTGCGGCGGTTTATTATAGTGGCGGCGAGGTCCGGTCGGCAGATTAGGGGTTAATAAGTGTAGCTATAGTAGCAGCGACATTGGGGGGGCATATTAGGGGTTAATAAATATAATATAGGGGTTGGCAGTGTTAGGGGCAGCAGATTAGGGGTTCATAGGGATAATGAAGGTTGCGGCTGTGTCCGGAGCGGCAAATTAGAGGTTAATAATAATATGCAGGGGTCAGCGATAGCGTGTGCGGCAGATTAGGGGTTAATAAGTATAAGGTTAGGGGTGTTTAGACTCAGGGTTCATGTAAGGGTGTAAGGTGCAGACGTAGAGAGTATTTTCCCATAGGAAACAATGGGGCTACGTTAGGAGCTGAACGCTGCTTTTTTGCAGGTGTTAGTTTTTTTTTCAGCCAGCTCAGCCCCATTGTTTCCTATAGGGATATCGTGCACGAGCACGTTTTCCTAGCTTACCGCTACCGTAAGCAACGCTGGTATTGAGAGTTGAAGTGGAGCTAAGTTAGGCTCAACGCACCCTTTTTTGAGCCTAACGCAGCCCCTCAGACAACTCTCAATACCAGCGTTGTTGGAAAGGTGCGTTGAGAAAAAAAGCAGCGTTAGCTACGCGGGTCTTTACCGACAAAACTCTAAATCTAGCCGTTAGTGTGTTGCACTTTCAGAAGAATAAACTTGGCTCAGAATATTGCTGAATGTGGCTTGAAGCCTCCATCTTTGGCATTTGTTTAGTGCCGAAAGGTATGAATGCACATGCCTATTGCATACCCCCTGTGTCATGTGACATCCATCGGCCAATCAAAAAAGCATATACTTTACTGTGAACTCTTGTACATGCTCAGTAGTAGCTGGTGCCTCAGAAAGTGTGAATATATAAAGACTGTGCACAATTTGGTAATGGAAGGAAAATGGAAAGTTATTTGAAATTGCATTCTCTGTCTGAACCCAATTTTTTTTTCTTTCGTGATTCAGATAGAGCATGACATTTTAAGCAACTTTCTAATTTACGCCTATTATCAATTTTTCTTTATTCTCTTGATATCTTTATTTTAAAAGCAGGAATGTAAATCTTAGCATCCAGCCCATGTTAGGCTCAGCACCATGGA
Organism: Bombina bombina; assembly: GCF_027579735.1. NCBI lineage: Eukaryota > Metazoa > Chordata > Amphibia > Anura > Bombinatoridae > Bombina > Bombina bombina. The sequence goes on along the minus strand of NC_069503.1, from coordinate 666,969,511 downwards.
TAGTGCTTGCTTATTGGAGGCCTTACATTTACCCAAAAATAAGCAAGCATAACCCAGGTTCTCAACCAAAAATGGGCCAGCTCCTATTCATCACATTCCTGCTTTTTAAATAAAGATAGCAATTGAACGAAACACAATTGATAATAGGAGTAAATTAGAAAGTTGCTTAAAATTGCACGCTCTATCCGAATCATGAAAGAAAAAAATGTGGGTTTTGTGTCCCTTTAAATGTCCCTTTAAATTGCTTACAAAAAGTTCCTTTACCTTTATCTCATTATTTGAAATAACAGTTTTTTGCTGGTTGAAACTACTACTTCTGCTGAAACATATGAATACTGCAGTATTCTCTATAGAAACGAGAGCCAGCAGCAGAAATCAACCTCCCATTGGGGGTGGAAGATATTTCCCAGCCCATTTAAACAGAGTTACTGTAGGTTATTTTTAAATACAATAAACTCTAAGCAGTCGTATTTATAGTGATTGTGATCAATAAACAAATAACAAATCTCTAAATCATTAAGTTTTTCTTTTAAAACCCTGGGTTATAATTAAAATTCTTGCCAAACTTGCAGTACAATCATAATCTTTTAAATACAGTCTGATGAGCCAATAATTTAGAAAAACTGTTTAATTACTTACAGTATCCCACAAAAGTGAGTACACTCCTCACATTTTTGTAAATATTTGATTATATCTTTTCATGTAACACTGAATAAATGATACTTTGCTACAATGTAAAGTAGTGAGTGTACAGCCTGTATAACAGTGTAAATTTGCTGTCCCCTCAAAATAACTCAACACATAGCCATTAATATCTAAACTTTGGCAACATAAGTGAGTACACCCTTAAGTGGAAATGTCCAAATTGGGCCCAAAGTGTCAATATTTTGTGTGGCCACAATTATTTTCCAGCACTGCCTTAACCCTCTTGGGCATGGAGTTCACCAGAGCTTTATAGGTTTCCACTAGAGTCCTCTTCCACTCCTCCATGACAACATCACAAAGCTGGTGGATGTTAGAGACCTTGCTCTCCCCACCTTTCGTTTGAGGATGCCCCACAGATGCTCAATAGGGTTTAGGTCTGGAGACATGCTTGGCCAGTCCATCACCTTTACCCTCAACTTCTTTAGCAAGGCAGTGGTTGTCTTGGATGTGTGTTTGGGGTCGTTATCATGTTGGAATACTGCCCTGCGGCCCAGTCTCTGAAGGGAGTGGATCATGCTCTGCCTCAGTATGTTACTATACATGTTGGCATTCATGGTTCCCTCAATGAACTCCCCAGTGCCGGCAGCACTTATGTAGGTCCAGACCATCCCACCATCATGCTTGACTGTAGGAAAGACACACTTGTCTTTAAACTCCCCACCTGGTTGCCGCCACACATGCTTGACACCATCTGAACCAAATAAGTTTATCTTGGTCTCATCGGACCACAGGACATGGTTCCAGTAATCCATGTCCTTAGTCTGCTTGTCTTCAGCAAACTGTTTGCTGGCTTTCTTGTGCATCATCTTTAGAAGAGGCTTCCTTTTGGGACGACAGTCATGCAGACCAATTTGATGCAGTGTGCGGTGTATGGTCTGAGCACTGACAGGCTGACCCCCCACCCCTTCAACCTTTACAGCAATGCTGGCAGCACTCATATGTCTTTTTCCCAAAGACAACCTCTGGATATGACGCTGAGCACGTGTACTCAACTTCTTTGGTCGACCATGGCGAGGCCTGTTCTGAAAGGAACCTGTCCTTTAAAACCGATATATGGTCTTGCCCACCATGCTGCAGCTCAGTTTCAGGGTCTTGGAAATGTTCTTATAGCCTAGGCCATCTTTATGTAGAACAACAATTCTTTTTTTCAGATCCTCCGAGAGTTCTTTGCCATGAGGTGCCATGTTAAACTTCTAGCGACCAGTATGAGAGAATGTGAGAGCGATAACACTACATTTAACACACCTACTCACTATTCACACCTGAGACCTTGTAACACTAATGAGTCACATGACACCGGAGAGGGAAAATGGCTAAATGGGCCCAGTTTAGACATTTCCACTTAGGGGTGTACTGACTTTTGTGGGATACTGTATCTATCAGTAGAAAAGGATTTGCATTTTGTTGATAGGTTTATTATGTTATTGTGTTCTGGTGGTCGTGCAGGATTTTTAGTTACACAGTGCTTGTGTTTCGATCCTATGATGTAGATGATAAGTTTTAGTAATTTTGCCATTTAAGGGGTCAGTTCAGGTAAAAGTAAAATATTAATGTAATATGCAATATTTTACAACTTTCCTTTTTACTTGTATTATCAAATTTGCTTTGTTCTTTTAGTATCCTTTGTTTAAATGGGTAATAAAGGTGTTATTTATCTTTTTAAACAATAACAATTTTAGTGTTTACTGTCCATTTAAAGGGACAGTCTACTCCAAAATTGTTATTGTTTAAAAAGATAGATAATGCCTTTATTACCCATCCCCCAGTTTTGCATAACAAACATGGTTATATTAATAAACTTTTTACCTCTGTGATTACCTTGTATCTAAGCCTTTTCTGACAGCCCCCAGATCACATGACTTTTTATTTATTATCTATTGACTTGCATATTCTTTTTATTAGAAATAAAATCAGGTATTACATAACATTGCATTGAGGCATATGACAGACTCGATACATCTAATGTCAATTACATAGTTATTATGGCATCAGTACAATATAGATATATAGATTTATTTTAACCCTAGCACCAGCAGTTTTAGACTAATCTAGACACTCTTCTGCTATTTTGTACTTTTCATATGGGCTAATGTCCAGGTAATCTTAATGTGCTCTGATGAAAGAAAGTAGCCTATAATAACTGATTACCAAAGTACCCTTAGTGGAAGGTTGTCTACCATTTATAATGTCCATGTATGGTTAGGTGTATACTGGGCTCGAAATTATCCCTCATATTTCTGCCATCAAACATATTGCAAATGAGTTGTGACATTTAGCACTGCATATGTAATATGCCTACCAAAAGTAAGACAGAAGAAAGAAAACGAAATAGGTAAATGAAGGTAAAGGAGAGTACTTGAGGGTTACGACACTCTTCTTTGAAATTAGTTTGCTTATTTACTTGTCAAATGAGCTTTAGAAGGTAATGTTAATTGTTTTATGTAATTAATATATTGAAGATATATGGTAGAACCTTAAGTTTGAGTATTCCGAAGTATAAAAGATTCCTACAAAAATAGTATGTCTTGGAAAAAAGATAGTTGTCCTAGCTTGAGGTAGTAAAATCTTTCCAACACTAGAATTTTGTTGACCAAGTCTGTCCATTACTGGATGGAGTGTATGCAGGAGGATTTCCAACATTTTGGTATTAGTTGGTTGGCTGCGTTAAGCATGATTTGGTATAAGTGCTTTCTTATCTTACAGGTATATTTGCTGGGTGATTGAGTAATATTAAAATGGATGAGGGTGATAGCTGTGAACCTAAGACTTAATTAAAACTGTGAAAGATGCTTGTCCAGTATGGCTCAATGTGATCACACTCCCACCAAATATGCGAAACATGGCCTTCTTGTTTGCAACCTCTCCAACACAAACCTGAGGATTTTTTGAATATGTATTTTGTTTTGTTTGGGGTCAGATACCATCTCATCATTAGCTTTATGTTTGTTTCTTTTGCATGGGATGAGTGACCTGATTGTGACAGATGGTTGAACCTGAGCGACCATGTCTGTGGCGAAGTGGAGATATTCAGTTCTTTGTCCCATCTCTTGGTATATGTTGGGAGAAGAGGGAAGGTATTGGTCAGTATTAGTCTATATAAGATAGATATTGTCTTGGGTATCGTTTTCTTGGATGTACATAAGTGTTTAAATACTGTGACTGGTCTTGTGAAATCTGACTTGTTCCTGTATGTGATGATAAAGTGTTTGGCCTGATGGGATCTAAACCAAGAAGACAAAAAAAATGTGATTTAGTTTATCTAGTTGTTGTGTGGATTTTATTTTTTTTACCATCAATTAGTAGATATATGGGAAGGAGTTCCCTAAGTTCTGGGGGTGACATGAAGTCCTGGGGGGAATTCTGAGTTGTGTAATAATGTGGTAAGGGGGGAGTATTTTGTTGTGATTTTGTTGGGTGATTTGTGTAGAATTCTCCAATCTGTCCAAGTTTCATTGGTAATAAAGGAGGTGAGATGTTTTGCTTATTGAAAAAGGCCGGGTTCCAACATACTCCGCTGAAATTTGGGGTAAGCGCCATGGCAGATTCTATCTGAATCCAGCGTTTGGAATTGATTCCATCATATCTACACCAATCTGCTATTCTCTGGAGAGAGATATTGACTTGCATTTTATCCAATTAGTGCAGTGTCTGCCACAAACCACTGGCGTTAACACAATGTTATCTATATGGCTCACATGAACTAGCACTTCCCTGTTGTTAAAAGCAAATAAAAAAGCATGTAAAGCATGTGATAACAGGCTGTCTTTTGTGGCTAAGAAACAAGCAGAAATTTAGAGGTTTAAAGTTTATAAAGTGTATTAATATAGCAATGTTGGTTGTGCAAAGCTGGGGAATGGGTAGGAAAGGCGTTATTTATCTTTTTAAACAATAACAATTTTAGTGTTTACTGTCCATTTAAAGGGACAGTCTACTTCAAAATTGTTATTGTTTAAAAAGATAGATAATGCCTTTATTACCCATCCCCCAGTTTTGCATAACCAACATGGTTATATTAACACAGTTTTTACCTCTGTGATTACCTTGTATCTAAGCCTTTTCTGACAGCCCCCAGATCACATGACTTTTTATTTATTATCTATTGACTTGCATATTCTTTTTATTAGAAATAAAATCAGGTATTACATAACATTGCATTGAGGCATATGACAGACTCGATACATCTAAAGTCAATTACATAGATATTATGGCATCAGTACAATATAGATACAGGGAGTGCAGAATTATTAGGCAAGTTGTATTTTTGAGGATTAATTTTATTATTGAACAGCAACCATGCTCTCAATGAACCCAAAAAACTCATTAATATCAAAGCTGAATATTTTTGGAAGTAGTTTTTAGTTTGTTTTTAGTTTTAGCTATTTTAGGGGGATATCTGTGTGTGCAGGTGACTATTACTGTGCATAATTATTAGGCAACTTAACAAAAAACAAATATATACCCATTTCAATTATTCATTTTTACCAGTGAAACCAATATAACATCTCAACATTCACAAATATACATTTCTGACATTCAAAAACAAAACAAAAACAAATCAGTGACCAATATAGCCACCTTTCTTTGCAAGGACACTCAAAAGCCTGCCATCCATGGATTCTGTCAGTGTTTTGATCTGTTCACCATCAACATTGCGTGCAGCAGCAACCACAGCCTCCCAGACACTGTTCAGAGAGGTGTACTGTTTTCCCTCCTTGTAAATCTCACATTTGATCATGGACCACAGGTTCTCAATGGGGTTCAGATCAGGCGAACAAGGAGGCCATGTCATTAGATTTTCTTCTTTTATACCCTTTCTTGCCAGCCACGCTGTGGAGTACTTGGACGCATGTGATGGAGCATTGTCCTGCATGAAAATCATGTTTTTCTTGAAGGATGCAGACTTCTTCCTGTACCACTGCTTGAAGAAGGTGTCTTCCAGAAACTGGCAGTAGGACTGGGAGTTGAGCTTGACTCCATCGTCAACCCGAAAAGGCCCCACAAGCTCATCTTTGATGATACCAGTCCAAACCAGTACTCCACCTCCACCTTGCTGGCGTCTGAGTCGGACTGGAGCTCTCTGCCCTTTACCAATGCAGCCACGGGCCCATCCATCTGGCCCATCAAGACTCACTCTCATTTCATCAGTCCATAAAACCTTAGAAAAATCAGTCTTGAGATATTTCTTGGCCCAGTCTTGACGTTTCAGCTTGTGTGTCTTGTTCAGTGGTGGTCGTCTTTCAGCCTTTCTTACCTTGGCCATGTCTCTGAGTATTGCACACCTTGTGCTTTTGGGCACTCCAGTGATGTTGCAGCTCTGAAATATGGCCAAACTGGTGGCAAGTGGCATCTTGGCAGCTGCACGCTTGACTTTTCTCAGTTCATGGGCAGTTATTTTGCGCCTTGGTTTTTCCACACGCTTCTTGCGACCCTGTTGACTATTTTGAATGAAACGCTTGATTGTTCGATGATCACGCTTCAGAAGCTTTGCAATTTTAAGAGTGCTGCATCCCTCTGCAAGATATCTCAATATTTTTGAATTTTCTGAGCCTGTCAAGTCCTTCTTTTGACCCATTTTGCCAAAGGAAAGGAAGTTGCCTAATAATTATGCACACTTGATATAGGGTGTTGATGTCATTAGACCACACCCCTTCTTATTACAGAGATGCACATCACCTAATATGCTTAATTGGTAGTAGGCTTTCGAGCCTATACAGCTTGGAGTAAGACAACATGCATAAAGAGGATGATGTGGTCAAAATACTCATTTGCCTAATAATTCTGCACTCCCTGTATATAGATTTATTTTAACCCTAGCACCAGCAGTTTTAGACTAATCTAGACACTCTTCTGCTATTTTGTACTTTTCATATGGGCTAATGTCCAGGTAATCTTAATGTGCTCTGATGAAAGAAAGTAGCCTATAATAACTGATTACCAAAGTATCCTTAGTGGAAGGTTGTCTACCATTTATAATGTCCATGTATGGTTAGGTGTATACTGGGCTCGAAATTATCCCTCGTATTTCTGCCATCAAACATATTGTAAATGAGTTGTGACATTTAGCACTGCATATGTAACATGCCTACCAAAAGTAAGACAGAAGAAAGAAAACGAAATAGGTAAATGAAGGTAAAGGAGAGAACTTGAGGGTTACGACACTCTTCTTTGAAATTAGTTTGCTTATTTACTTGTCAAATGAGCTTTAGAAGGTAATGTTAATTGTTATATGTAATTAATATATTGAAGATATATGGTAGAACCTTAAGTTTGAGTATTCCTAAGTATAAAAGATTCCTACAAAAATAGTATGTCTTGGAAAAAAGATAGCTGTCCTAGCTTGAGGTAGTAAAATCTTTCCAACACTAGATTTTTGTTGACCAAGTCCGTCCATTACTGGATGGAGTGTATGCAGGAGGATTTCCAACATTTTGGTATTAGTTGGTTGGCTGCGTTAAGCATGATTTGGTATAAGTGCTTTCTTATCTTACAGGTATATTTGCTGGGTGATTGAGTAATATTAAAATGGATGAGGGTGATAGCTGTGAACCTAAGACTTAATTAAAACTGTGAAAGATGCTTGTCCAGTATGGCTCAATGTGATCACACTCCCACCAAATATGCGAAACATGGCCTTCTTGTTTGCAACCTCTCCAACACAAACCTGAGGATTTTTTGAATATGTATTTTGTTTTGTTTGGGGTCAGATACCATCTCATCATTAGCTTTATGTTTGTTTCTTTTGCATGGGATGAGTGACCTGATTGTGACAGATGGTTGAATCTGAGCGACCATGTCTGTGGCGAAGTGGAGATATTCAGTTCTTTGTCCCATCTCTTGGTATATGTTGGGAGAAGAGGGAAGGTATTGGTCAGTATTAGTCTATATAAGATAGATATTGTCTTGGGTATCGTTTTCTTGGATGTACATAAGTGTTTAAATACTGTGACTGGTCTTGTGAAATCTGACTTGTTCCTGTATGTGATGATAAAGTGTTTGGCCTGATGGGATCTAAACCAAGAAGACAAAAAAAATGTGATTTAGTTTATCTAGTTGTTGTGTGGATTTTATTTTTTTTACCATCAATTAGTAGATATATGGGAAGGAGTTCCCTAAGTTCTGGGGGTGACATGAAGTCCTGGGGGGAATTCTGAGTTGTGTAATAATGTGGTAAGGGGGGAGTATTTTGTTGTGATTTTGTTGGGTGATTTGTGTAGAATTCTCCAATCTGTCCAAGTTTCATTGGTAATAAAGGAGGTGAGATGTTTTGCTTATTGAAAAAGGCCGGGTTCCAACATACTCCGCTGAAATTTGGGGTAAGCGCCATGGCAGATTCTATCTGAATCCAGCTTTTGGAATTGATTCCATCATATCTACACCAATCTGCTATTCTCTGTAGAGAGATATTGACTTGCATTTTATCCAATTAGTGCAGTGTCTGCCACAAACCACTGGCGTTAACACAATGTTATCTATATGGCTCACATGAACTAGCACTTCCCTGTTGTTAAAAGCAAATAAAAAAGCATGTAAAGCATGTGATAACAGGCTGTCTTTTGTGGCTAAGAAACAAGCAGAAATTTAGAGGTTTAAAGTTTATAAAGTGTATTAATATAGCAATGTTGGTTGTGCAAAGCTGGGGAATGGGTAGGAAAGGCGTTATTTATCTTTTTAAACAATAACAATTTTAGTGTTTACTGTCCATTTAAAGGGACAGTCTACTTCAAAATTGTTATTGTTTAAAAAGATAGATAATGCCTTTATTACCCATCCCCCAGTTTTGCATAACCAACATGGTTATATTAATACAGTTTTTACCTCTGTGATTACCTTGTATCTAAGCCTTTTCTGACAGCCCCCAGATCACATGACTTTTTATTTATTATCTATTGACTTGCATATTCTTTTTATTAGAAATAAAATCAGGTATTACATAACATTGCATTGAGGCATATGACAGACTCGATACATCTAAAGTCAATTACATAGATATTATGGCATCAGTACAATATAGATATATAGATTTATTTTAACCCTAGCACCAGCAGTTTTAGACTATCTAGACACTCTTCTGCTATTTTCTACTTTTCATATGGGCTAATGTCCAGGTAATCTTAATGTGCTCTGATGAAAGAAAGTAGCCTATAATAACTGATTACCAAAGTATCCTTAGTGGAAGGTTGTCTACCATTTATAATGTCCATGTATGGTTAGGTGTATACTGGGCTCGAAATTATCCCTCGTATTTCTGCCATCAAACATATTGTAAATGAGTTGTGACATTTAGCACTGCATATGTAACATGCCTACCAAAAGTAAGACAGAAGAAAGAAAACGAAATAGGTAAATGAAGGTAAAGGAGAGAACTTGAGGGTTACGACACTCTTCTTTGAAATTAGTTTGCTTATTTACTTGTCAAATGAGCTTTAGAAGGTAATGTTAATTGTTATATGTAATTAATATATTGAAGATATATGGTAGAACCTTAAGTTTGAGTATTCCTAAGTATAAAAGATTCCTACAAAAATAGTATGTCTTGGAAAAAAGATAGCTGTCCTAGCTTGAGGTAGTAAAATCTTTCCAACACTAGATTTTTGTTGACCAAGTCCGTCCATTACTGGATGGAGGGTATGCAGGAGGATTTCCAACATTTTGGTATTAGTTGTTTGGCTGCGTTAAGCATGATTTGGTATAAGTGCTTTCTTATCTTACAGGTATATTTGCTGGGTGATTGAGTAATATTAAAATGGATGAGGGTGATAGCTGTGAACCTAAGACTTAATTAAAACTGTGAAAGATGCTTGTCCAGTATGGCTCAATGTGATCACACTCCCACCAAATATGCGAAACATGGCCTTCTTGTTTGCAACCTCTCCAACACAAACCTGAGGATTTTTTGAATATGTATTTTGTTTTGTTTGGGGTCAGATACCATCTCATCATTAGCTTTATGTTTGTTTCTTTTGCATGGGATGAGTGACCTGATTGTGACAGATGGTTGAACCTGAGCGACCATGTCTGTGGCGAAGTGGAGATATTCAGTTCTTTGTCCCATCTCTTGGTATATGTTGGGAGAAGAGGGAAGGTATTGGTCAGTATTAGTCTATATAAGATAGATATTGTCTTGGGTATCGTTTTCTTGGACGTACATAAGTGTTTAAATACTGTGACTGGTCTTGTGAAATCTGACTTGTTCCTGTGTGTGATGATAAAGTGTTTGGCCTGATGGGATCTAAACCAAGAAGACAAAAAAAAAATGTAATTTAGTTTATCTAGTTGTTGTGTGGATTTTATTTTTTTACCGTCAATTAGTAGATATACGGGAAGGAGTTCCCTAAGTTCTGGGGGTGACATGAAGTCCTGGGGGGAATTCTGAGTTGTGTAATTATGTGGTAAGGGGAGAGTATTTTGTTGTGATTTTGGTGGGTGATTTGTGTAGAATTCTCCAATCTGTCCAAGTTTCATTGGTAATAAAGGAGGTGAGATGTTTTGCTTATTGAAAAAGGCTGGGTTCCAACATACTCCGCTTAAATTTGGTGTAAGCGCCATGGCAGATTCTATCTGAATCCAGCGTTTGGAATTGATTCCATCATATCTACACCAATCTGCTATTCTCTGGAGAGAGATATTGACTTGCATTTTATCCAATTAGTGCAGTGTCTGCCACAAACCACTGGCGTTAACACAATGTTAACGCCATGAACTAGCACTTCCCTGTTGTGAAAAGCAAATAAAAAAGCATGTGATAACAGGCTGTCTTTAGTGGCTAAGAAACAGGCAGAAATTTAGAGGTTTAAAGGTTATAAAGTATATTAATATAGCAATGTTGGTTGTGCAAAGCTGGGGAATGGGTAGGAAAGGCGTTACCTATCTTTTTAAACAATAACAATTCTGGTGTAGACTGTCCCTTTAAGCAAAAGTTTTTTTTAGAAGCTAAGAAAAAGTGAATACTTTTAAAGTATATGTAGGAAATAGTTTATATTCTATATTTGTATTACAATGTATAATGTTTGTCTATCACAAGAAAAAAATCAATTTCGTCATTTGAATCTTGTTCCTTACTGAGTGTGCAAATTGCACACCTCTTATACAGTAATTTTTGTCAACCTGCAGCTGAGGTGTTTCCTAGGGGCGGCTTAGCTACTTTTCTTTTCATCATCAAGAGTATTGTTGCAGTGCAAATGCAATATTTTTGCATACTTCAAATCAATCAATTCTATTGTTCCTGAACAAAAAGCACATTCAGTATTTATTGGGATTTTATAATATTAAGCAGTGTAACTTTATTATGTGCATAATAAAAATTGGTAATTTTTTAATACATTTCCCACCATTGTCAACAAAGAATATGATTCACATTGCACTGTAATACATGAATACTAAAGATTATTGTGTATACATTTTTATCTTATTATTTGAATATGCTACAGACAATGACCTCCATTTATCAAGCAGTTGCTGCTTCGGGGGCCCATCGTTTCAGGATCAACTGTTGTAAGACCGCTGCTTCTTAAACTGTCAGCCACCTAAAAGATGGCAGATTTAAATCATCCCAATCTGATACGATTGAGATGATTGACAGCCCCTGCTAGCAGCCGATTGGCCGTCAGTGAAGAGGGGGCAGCATTACACAAGCACATGATGGAGTTCAAGAAAAACTCATACAATGTTTTTTGTTTTTAAACAGAAAACCATCATTAATCTCTAAATCTTTATCATCCATCATTTTTCTGCTTTATATCATTTATTACTCAAACACCAACACTGTCTTGTGTCTAGTTTCATTGGTTGATAGTGATCAGATCAGATACCCTGCAATAAGATATTGTTTATCTAGTAGCCCGTTATGGACCAGCAACGTTAGTTGCTGTTTTTGATGTATTACATCAAGAGGCTTTGGATAGTTCTAGTCATACAGCACGCAGTACTGTACCACACGTTGCACAACGTGGCTGTACTAAAATATGTTTGAATACTGCTTACTGTGTTCATCTGTGCTTGTAGCTGCATAATAAAACCCAGCAGCACCTCAACCCAAGTGTTCCATGGTTGTACAATTTAATATAAGTAATAAAGAATCTAGTTACAGCAGCCTACATACTTATAAAAAAAAGGGAGTCCCTGCTGCTGCTGTGCCCTCAGGCAACTGCATTGTTTGACATAATGATAGCACTGTCCCTGACTATTAACGTTATCATGAAGGGTGAACTTTAGTAATCTAATAAACATTTAATATATTTTTTTTTCTTTTGTTTATAGTTGATATTTGTATGATTATTACTTCTTGTCTAGAGATTTTTATTCGGCTTCCATTTAAGAGTTCTAGAAGACTTTGTTATAAATAATGGCAGTAGCTTAAATAAATTAGTGCAGCATCGTCCAGTCATAACAGCCACTGTGGGTCTGTAGGATCTCTGAAACATAAAAACCTAGTTGCACAAAAGCTACATAGTGTGTCAATTTTACAGAATTAGAGGAAAACGTCTGTATATGTGTGCTTGTGCAAATGCGTTAAAAATTTCATGTGTGCCTTGTTCTTTTAATTCAAAATATTCCTAACCAAGCCCCAAAGTTTTAAATATATACTGATGTATACAGACTTCAAACTGCTTTTGTTTGTATAATGGGTCTTTTCAAATGCAGGGGAGGGGTTCTGCTATCAGCCCTTTTCGGTGTGTGTCCCAGACTTATCTCATTAACAGTGTTAAATTGGGAGCTTCTAAGTAGGTTTTTTTCGGTGCATTTGACAGTTTTTCACCACTAGAGGGCGTTAGTTCATGTGTTTCATATAGATAACATTGAGCTCATGCTCATGAATTTACAGAGGAGTGAGCACTGATTGGCTAAAATGCAAGTCTGTCAAAAGAACTGAAATAAGGGGTCAGTTTGCAGAGGCTTAGATGCAAGGTAAAACTAGGAAATGGGTAATTAAGGGATTATATATCTTTTAAAACAACAACAATTCTGGTATTGACTGTCTCTTTAAAACCCAGAACATATTCAAACGATAAAATAAAATTTTGTTCCACAATTTCATTCCTACGTGGTGAACCTAGGGCATGGACAAATACTTTCCTAGAGAATGAGGATCCTATTTTAAATTCTAATTTTTTTACTTCTGCCATGTCATTTCTATATGACGATCCTAACAAACAAAGTACTGCAGAAATGGCTATCAGGGCACTTAAACAAGAACGAAGACCTTTTGAAGACTATGTCACAGAATTCAAATGTTTGGTAACTGATACGCAATGGAATGACATAAGCCTAAATAATCAATTCTGCCTAGGGTTATCAGAACCACTAAAAGACAAATTAGCAAGAACTACTATGCCATCCACTCTTGAGGAACTAATTAAACTTAGTATCACCATAGATCATAGATTATGGGAAAGGAATTCAGAAAGGGGTATTCCAAGAGACCTACTGCTCCTTCCCAATATAAAAGAAAATCACTACCCAACCCTGAACCAACAGAGATCGGTTTAGTAAGGGGACCATTAACTCAGGAATAAAAGAATTGCCACCGGCAGCTACAACTATATGCATGTATTGTGCTTCAAATGAACATGATTTGAATACTTGTTCAGCCTTAAAGTAGAAAAATAACGGTCATTTATTCCCTTCATTATAAACAAACCCACAAGAGATTAACAAAAATACTTAGTGTACAATTCTTTGTTTCTTACAGTGGGACCAAAAAAGGTTACATATTGATACAGGTGCTTGTGGGTTGTTTGATGCCTCCTTACTTAAAAACAATAAAATACCTTATGTTCACATAAAACCATCCCACTCCACCTAATAACTCCTGAGGGTCATATTGTAATTACCTCTTTAGACCTTATTCCCTCTCCACTTTTTCCACTTACACTCGGTATCCCTTGGTTACAAAAACATCAACCAAAACTTACTTAGAACCCTTCCAAATCACCCTTAGATCTTACTACTGTAACCAAATCTGTAATCCCCACACTGCAACAGTACTATCCATTAACATTCCAGAAACTTTACCTAAGAAATACCATGAATATATGGATGTTTTTGATAAAAAAAAGAGGCAGAATCTCTGCCACCACACAGACCTTATGACTGCCCTATTGATTTATTACCCGGTACTACAGTCCCCTATGGGCATGACTACCCTCTTTCTGGTCCAGAATTAACTCATCTAAAAGAATATATTGATGAGAATTTAAGGAAAGGGTTTATAAGACCTTCAACTTCTCCAGCAGGTGCAGGGATGTTCTTTGTGAGGACCAATAATATATTTCTGAAAACTAAATAATATAAAAATAAAAAATCGGTACCCTTTACCTCTTTTATACCTAATTTAATTGAGAGACTCAGTAGAGCATCTATCTTCACAAAATTTGATTTATGTGGAGCTTACAATTTAGTTTGCATCCGGGAGGGAGATGAGTGGAAGACTGCGTTCCGTACACGTCATGGTCTCTACGAGTATGTTATGCAATGCTCTGGCCACATTTCAACATTTTATTAATGACATCTTCAAAGATATGCTAGATCAATGCGTAGTTATTTATCTAGACAACATACTAGTGTACTCCAACAATTACTCCGACCATGTAAAACACTTAAAATGGATCTTATCCTGACTCGGTGTACATAGATTGTATGCCAAATTGGAGAAATGTGAATTTCACAAAAGGATTATAACTTTCTTAGGGTATGTAATATCTCCAGATGGTATTCAAATGGATAATGCTAAGGTAACTGCATTTACAGAGTGGCAACCTCCTACGTCCAGAAAGGCTTTACGTTTCCTTGGGTTTGCAAATCATTACCGAAAATTCATAAATAATTTTTCAGAAGTTGCTTTCCCTTTAAATAAATTAACCAGCCCTAAAGAACCATTTGTTTTGACATGCTTATAACCAGGTTCAAAACGGTCCCCATATTACCTTTCCATAATGCAGCACTGCAATATACCCTAGAGATAGATGCTTCAGATTATGGCCTAGGGGCTGTTCTGTCACAAAGACTTACTCCAAACGATCCGTTTCCTTCTTTTCCTGCACTCTAAGCTCATCAGAAAGGAATTATCCTATTGGGGAGAAGGAGCTTCTAGCACTAAAAGCCTCACTTTCAAACTGGAGACATTTACTAGAAGGGACATTGGTACCTATCCTGGTATTCTCAGATCACAAGAAATTACAATATTTACAAACCTCAAAGACTTTATCTGCACGTCAAGTCAGAGTTTATTCTTCGATCGATTCAAGTTTATAATCACTTACAGACCAGGTAATCAAAATTAGAAGCCTGATGCTCTATCAAGAAAAGATGATGTACAAGAGGAGTCAAAGATACCACAATCTATAATCCCAGCAACTAAATTCTTATTTTTAACAGACCTACAAGATTCCATTAGAACCCAGCGTGCCTCTGATGGTACCACCCCTAAACATTTCTTAAAACAAGAAAATGGTCTTGTAATGCTCGTGGGATATTTCTCTATCAGACCAAACTTGGCCAGTAGTCTTCTTATCCCGGCGTCAAGTGGAAGTATAGGAAATATCCCAGAACAGAGTGAGTTTATGAAATGAGGTAAGCACTGCAGTACTCACAGTAGACAGGGTGGTCCTTCACGGCAATAAGATGAATGCAGAGAATGGTCAAGACAGGCAGAATCCAGCAACAGGAAGTCAATCCAGCAGAATAACAGTTCAGGGGTAAACCAATAGAATGGTCAGGAACAGGCAGAGTTCAGCAGATAAGGCAATCCAGCAAGACAAGGATAAAGCGAACAGAGTGGTCAGACAGGCAGAGTTCAATAACAATATGGCAATCCAGCAGTACAAGGGTTGAGCAAGCAGAGTCGTCAGACAGGCAGAGTTCAGTAATGATATGGCAATCCAGCAGTACAAGGGTTAAGCAAGCAGAGTGGTCAGACAGGCAGAGTTCAGTAACGATATGGCAATCCAGCAGTACAAGGGTTAAGCAAGCAGAGTGGTCAGACAGGCAGAGTTCAGTAACGATATGGCAGTGCAAGGGTTAAACAAGCAGAGTGGTCAGACAGGCAGAGTTCAGTAACGATATGGCAGTACAAGGGTTAAGCAAGCAGAGTGGTCAGACAGGCAGAGTTCAATAACAATATGGCAATCCAGCAATATAAGTAATACAGCACCCAGGAGTACACACAGTATCACCTATACTTGGGCAGTGAGATGAAGTGAAGGAGGTACTTACATAGGCACTTGTTTGTGCCAAGGAGACCTCCCAGGTGTATGGGGAAGTGGCATCAGGAGAGAGAGACAGCGTGTGGCGATGACATCATCGCCACACGCTCACAACCACCTCTGGGTCTATGGCAACGGCCATAGCAACGAGTCACCACCACCGCATCTATGGCAACAACCATAGCAAGCGGTGGCGGCATGACAGGTCTCTTTTACAAAATAGGAAGATTGTACATTCCCCCATCTTTAAGAGCTGAAATTATTAATGTTGCTCATGATTCCCCCCTATCCGGACATCAAGGGATTTGTAAAACCAAGGGGCTTGTTAAAAGAAACTACTGGTGGCCATCTCTCAACAAAAGTGTTCATCAATATGTTGCCAGCTGTGAGACTTGTATAAGAATGGATTTTATTGTGGAAATGCCAAAATCAGATCACAATACTGCCATACTAGTAGTTGTAGATCAGTTAACTAAGATGGCACATTTCATACCCCTTCCTTCTTTACCCAATTCTTCTCAAACTGCCACAGCTTTTCCATAACAAGAGATAGGGGAACTCAATTTACTTCTAAGTTTTGGAAGGAACTTTGTGCTAAACTTAATGTCACTCGAAATATAACAAGTTCACACCACCCTCAATCAAGTCGCCAAGTAGAAAGGGTAAACCAGTGGCTTGAACAATATCTTCAATGTTATGTATATCATTTACAAGACAACTGGTATTCTTTATTGCCATTTGCAGAATTCTGTTATAATAACACTGTACTTTCTTCCACAAAACAAACTCCTTTTTTCTCAAACTATGCCTACCATCCTACTGCCATTCCTTTCTCATCGCCTGCTTCATTGGTACCCTCAGTCACAGATTACATAGAAAAGATTCATGACACAGTTACAAAAATAAGGGAAAATATCCAAGAAGCCAAAGACCGGTAGAAACGATATTATGACAAAAAGCACTCCCAACACCTAAATATAAAATAGGAGATTTAGTTTGGTTATCAACTAAATATCTTAAAACCTCTACAAACCACAAAAAAATTGGGTCATCAGTTTGTAGGCCCATTTCCCATCTTAAACCTTATTAATTAAAATGCAGTAAAATTACAGTTGCCACCTGAATATAGGGTCCATCCAGTTTTTCATGTTTATCTGGTAAAAACCTCATATTCCTGATACCTTCACAGAGTCCAATCTCCCCCCCCCCTCTGATTTCAGTCCATGGAGAGATTGAATATGAAGTAGATAAAATTCTAAACTCCAGGAGAAGATATAAAAAACCTTCAATATCTGATTCGTTGGGAAGGATATGGACCAGATGAAGACTCTTGGGAGGATGCTACTGATGTTTATGCTTCCGAACTGGTCAGGGCTTTTCATGCATGATACCCATCCAAGCCATCCCCTGTGAGCCCCTGAGTGGCACCTTTGAGGGGGGGGGGGGGGACCTGCAATGTTTATAACTGAATAATACCACCTTTAGTGCTCACTTTTTCAGTTAATCCACCTTAATTTTGTAAACCCTCCTACTTGGTTTTTCACATCCTGGGATACTTTGCTTGCTTAATTCATGGAACCTCCTGGCTATAATTATACTGAAGCAGTCAGATTCTCTGCTCCCTCCTGGCCAGCTGAATCAGCTCCTGCTAAAGGAAAAATCGCTCACAAACCAGGTAAGCTTTTAATGTTCATTATGTAAAATATCTAGGACATTTATACATTTCAAAATCCTGGCTGCAAATTAACTGCAAGTAAAAATCCATACTAACTGCTTCACCTGTTATTAAGGGGAAGATCCTTGCTACACTTACATATATTTATTTAAAGGGATAAACATCCTATTATCTTAAACTAATAATAACTATAATAGTCAATAGAGGCCTATGCCAATAGGTACTAATTTCCACCAAAAACCTATAGTAGAAATTCCAACCTCATTAGATGAAAACTAAAGTTAAACATTTTCTTAGACACACACCATTAAATTAACATTAACATTCAAAAAGATAGGAGACCCATGTGAATGAATATTAACATCAGCAAGAATTCTTAATAAATACCAACCACACTTTCGTCTAGATTACGAATTTTACGCTATAGAGGGTGCAAAACGAATGCAACAAAAGTTATTTCACCCCACCATAGCGCTGCCATTACAAGTTTCTGAAAAGCCGCCTTGTGCGTGAGAAATGGTTGCAATAAGTTCCATACCGCACAAAATCCAAGTGCTGAGAATACGTGCTTGTGCATGCTTTCCCTATAGACATCAATGGGGAGAGAAAAAAACACCTGAAGCGCGGAATGAAAATCTCCGTATTGCAACCCCATTGATGTCTATAGGGAAAAAAAGTTACGCTTAAACCTAACACCCTGACATAAACCCCTAGTCTAAACACCTCTAATCTGCCGCCCCCAACGTCACTGACACCATAATAAAGTTATTGACCCCTAATATGCCGCTCCCGACATCGCCGCCACTATAATAAAGTTATTAACCCCTATTCCCCCGCACCACAACATCGCCAACATTATAATAAAGCTATTAATCCCTATTGCTTCGCTCCCCAACATCGCCGTCACTAAGTAAAGTTATTAACCCCTAAACTGCCAGCCCCCCACATCGCAAAAAGCTAAATTAAACTATTAACCCCTAAATCTAACAACCCCCTAACTTTAAATTAAAACTACATTATTCTAATCTTAAAATAAATAAAAATTTACCTGTAAAAATTAAAAAAACCTAAGTTAAAACTAACAATTAACCTAACATAACTATTATACTAAAATTAAAATAACTACCAATTAAATAAACTAAATTACACATTAAAATAAAAACTAACACTACTAAAAAAATTTAAGTCTAAAATAAAAAAAATAAAAAATACTAAATTACAAAAAATAACAAACACTAAATTGCGAAAAATAACAAACGAAATTATCCAAAATAAAAACAATTACAGCTAATCTAATAGCCCTATAAAAATAAAAAGCCCCCCTCAAAATAAAAATAAAAACTAGCCTACAAAATAAACTACCAATAGCCCTTAAAATGGCCTTTTGTAGGGCATTGCCCTAAAGAAATCAACTCTTTTACCTGAAAAAACCCCCAAAGACCCCCCAAAAGTAAGACCCACCACCCAACCAACCCCCCAAAATAAAAAAACCTAACTCTAAGAAAAACCTAAGCTACCCATTCCCCTGAAAAGGGCACTTGCATGGGCATTGCCCTTAAAAGGGCATTCAGCTCTTTTACATTGCCCTTAAAAGTGTATTCAGCGCTTATAAAAAAAAGCCCAAACCAAGGATGAGAGCTACTGAAATCCTATTGGCTGTTCAAATCAGCCAATAGAATTTCCGTATCTCTCATCCTATTGGCTGATTTGAATTTCAAAAATCAAATGAGCCAATAGGAATGCAAGGGACGCCATTTTGAAAAGGCTCCCTTGCATTGAAGATTCAGTGTACGGCGGTGACCGTATGAAAAGGACGCTCCGTGCCGGATGTCTTTAAGGATGGACTCTCTCCACGCCACCGGGATGAAGATAGAAGATGCCGCCTGGATGGATGAAGACCTCACCGCCTGGATGAAGACTTCTCACTGCCTGGATGTCCGGACTTCAGAAGCTGTGAGTGAATCGTCGGGGGTTAGTGTTAGTTTTTTTTTTAACTTTTTTGGGTGGATTTTTTTTAGACTAGGAATTGGGCTTTTTAAAAGCGCTTAATGCCCTTTTAAGGGCAATGTAAAAGAGCTGAATGCTCTTTTAAGGGCATGCCCATACAAATGCCCTTTTCAGGGCAATGAGTAGCTTATTTTTTTGTTAGAATTAGGTTTTTTATTTTGGGGGGTTGGTTGGGTTTTACTGTTTTTTTTTTTTTTACAGGTAAAAGAGCTGATTTCTTTTGGGCAATGCCCTACAAAAGGCCCTTTTAAGGGCTATTAGTAGTTTATTGTAGGCTAGGGTTTTTTTTTTTTATAGGGCTATTAGATAAGGTATAATTGTTTTTATTTTGGATAATTTTGTTTGTTATTTTTTGTAATTTAGTATATTTTATTTTTTGTAATTTTAGACTTACATTGTTTTAGAAGTGTTAGGTTTTTTAATGTGTAATTTAGTTTATTTAATTGGTAATTATTTTAATTTTAGTATAATAGTTATGTTAGGTTAATTGTTCGTTTAAACTTAATTTTTTTTTTTATTTCACAGGTAAGGTATTTTAAGATAGAGATATTTGTAATTTTAATTCAAAGTTAGGGGGTTGTTAGGTTTAGGGGTTAATAGTTTAATTTAGTATTTTTGCGATGTGGGGGGCTGGTGGTTTAGGGGTTAATATATTTATTTAGTGGCAGTGATGTGGGAGGCCAGAGGTTTAGGGGTTAATAACTTTATTTAGTGGCGGCAATGGGGTGCAGGGGAATAGGGGTTAATAACTTTATTATAGTGGTGGCGATGTCGGGGAGCGGCGGAATAGGGGTTAATGACTTTTATTAGTGGCAGTGATGTTGGCAGCAGCAGATTAAGGGTAATACATTTTAAATAGTGTTTTCGATGCGGGAGGGCAGCGGAATAGGGGTTAATAGGTAGTTTATGGGTGTTAGTGTTCTTTGTAACATTTTAGTTATGAGTTTTGTGAAACATTTTTGTTGCACAAAACTCATAATTACTGCTCTCAGATGGCGGTATGGATCATCGGTATAGGCTGGAACTAAAGCATTTTAGCCTCACCGCACAACCTGTAATACCAGCACTATGGAAATCCCACGCAAAAACGTAATTTTTTTGAGTGCGGGATTGATGTTGCGTTACTGGCTAAAATGCTTGCGGTATAGCTATACCGACAAGACTCATAATGGCTGCGTTACTGTTTTTACATTGAAATTTCTATTATTTCGGCGTTAAAACCGTAACACAAAACTCGTAATCTAGGTGTTTGTTTGTTACAGGGAGATTGATCGTAATCCTTGTTTAAACAGTGTTGTTAGGAAATCCCAATGTGAGGGACCCCAGCAAACGTAATTTCGGTGTGTTACCTGAGCTACGTAGTGCCAGATTTGGAAATATGCAAAATTTTGATTACTTGATATATCAAATTTTTTTCGTATTTGTTCAAATGGTACCATGCATTTCTAATTAGTGTCAAGCAACTACCCCAGTGTTTGCAAGCTTTTATTTGCCCAATTGTTGGAAGGGATTTGATGTAAGTCCTGGAATAAATTCCAGGTTCCAACATATTGAAAGTAATTTTTTAAATGAGCCTTTGGTGTCCCAGTAGTTTGTCATTTTGTGCCAGGCTAAGAAAGGTCCCTTAAAAACTAAATTATTTTTAATGTCTTCGGGGAGTCTGTTATAACTGGTCATGGCTAAGCCCCTTAGGGAGATTGGGAAAACCCAAGCTGTTTCTACTTATCGTAGTGTGTAATGGTTTGATTCAGTGATCCAGTCTAGTGCTATTTTCCCCAAAGGAGCCCAATTGTACCATTGAATGTTTGGTAGGCCGAATCCTCCATTTGACGTGGGACTAAAGAATTTAGCTAAACCTATTCTGCTCTTTTTTCCTTTCCATATAAATGAGGAATAAGCTAAGTGAATTCTCTGTATGTCTTTTCTAGTTATTAGGAGGGGAATAACTTGCATTAGGTAGAGGATTTTTTGGGAAGATTGATATTTTAATAAGACCCACTCTGCCAGATAGCGCCAGTGGTAAATGTGTCCAGTTTTTGAGGCTTTTCTCCATCTGTGAAATGGCCGGGGATATATTTTATTGTACCAGGTATTTGGGTTTCCTACTAAATTTATTCCTAGATAGGTGAAGGAGTTATTGACTATTTTGAAAGTCCAGCTATTTGATGAATGTGGTTTATTCCCCTTAAGCCAGAGAATTTCTGACTTATTTATATCTATTTTTAGTTCTGAAAAACTGCCAAATTTTTCAATAGCTTTTATGATTTGAGGTATAGAAGTGTCTGGATCCCTAATGAATAGAAGGAGATTGTCTGCATACAGTGACATTTTAATCTCTTTCTCTGCAATTAATAACCCTTTCATTATTAGCCTCAAATGATTAGCCAGAGGTTCAATTGCCACGTTAAAGAGCAGAGGAGATAGGGGGCACCCTTGGCGTGTGCCTCTAGCAAGGGGAAATGAAGCAGAGATCTGACCATATATTAGTAGTGAGGCTTTGGGTTGGTGCTATAGTTTAGCTATTCGGTAATGGAAGTTTCCTTGCAAACCAAATGTGTCTAGGGTATGGAAAAGATATGGCCATTCGATTTTGTCGAATGCCTTCTCTGCATCCAGTGCAAAAAGACAGGCATCCAACAGATTTTCCCACTCCCTGTCCCCTTTTTTATACCAGTAATAAGAGATGACTAGGAGGGCCTTCCTAATGTTACTGATGATCTGTGCTTAATGAACCCCGTCTGGTCCTCATGAATGATAGTTGGCAGCACTTTTGCCAGTCTGTCTGCTAGGACTTTGGTTAACAGTTTATAGTCGCTGTTTAAGATGGAAATTGGCCGATACGAGCCTGGGGCCTCAGGGTCTCTGCCTTGTTTTGGTGGAATATACATTTTTGCATCAGTGAATATGTTAGCTGGTCTAGCTTCTGATTTTTAATATGAGTTAAAGAGGTCCGATAAAATTTGAGCTATATCAGGGGTTAGGAGTTTATAGTACTCAGCGTGCAGGACATCAGGGCCTGCTGCTTTGCCTACCGGTAAATGTTTTAGGGCCATTAAGATCTCTGTCACTGAGATTGGAGCTTTTCATTGTTCCCTTGGTCTGAGGATATTTTGTGGAGAGTTATTTGTTTCCAGAATTCCCTTTTGGTTCTGTGTATTAGGGGTTTGGCTTTGATATAGGTGTTGGTAATATGCACTGAAACCCTCTATTATGTTTTTGGTATTTAATTTCCTACTGTTTCCTACTCTGAGTGAGGTTATGTAGGATTTGGGAGAGTATATTTTTGTCATGTTTCCAAGGAGTTTTCCCGTTTTATTTCCAAACCTATAGTATTTCCCTTGTGTGGCCACCCTCTGTTTTTCATCAATTAAGGCCAAGTATGAGTCCCTTTACTTTTTGCGTGAATAATATGTTTCCCAAGTTTGCCTCGAGGGGTGTGCTAGATATTTGTTATATACTGTGAGTACTTGATTTACTATGTGTTCACAGAGCTTCTTCTTTTGTCTATTGTATGCAAACTTGAATGAAGTAATCTCTCCCCTCATGACTGCCTTAGAGGCATGCCAAAACATATGTAGATTTTGTCTGTATGATTAGTTGAGTTCTGAGTATTCCCTCTATTTTGTCTGTATATGTTGTTTGAAGGCTGTATTATGTAAGAGGAAACCTGGAAACCTCCAGCTGGCAGCATTTGGTTTGTCCCTTCCCGTATCTAATGTCATCCATACTGGGGCATGATCAGAGATCACTACTTGTGAAATACCTATGATAGTAATACTACTATTGACCATTGGCGAAACTAAAAAATAGTCAATGCGAGACAATGTGTGGTGAGTTTTTGACATGCATGAGAAGTCCCTGTCTTCTGGTTGTCTAAGACGCCATCCATCTATTAGGCTAAATGTTTGCATAAGTAATTGTAGTAATTTAGATTCTGGCTTAGCTGAGGGATGTGGTGTTGGGGATATTTTAGGAGCAGTTGGATCTTGAAATCTGTCTATAGGCATGTGGTGGGGTATATTAAAATCCCCTCCAATGATTAGTGATGCGTCTGCTATTTCCACTATCCGGGTCTTCAATTCAGACCAGAATAGTTTCTTGTTGTTATTGGGGCCATAGACATTACACAGCAGATATATTCTGTCATAGAGTATAAGTTGTTTACAAAAATGAACCTTCCCTGGTCATCTATTGTGCTCTGTTGTATTTGCAAAGGTAAACCCTTTCTGAATAGGATTGCTACACCTCGTTTTCTCCCTGTATCTGGTGTATAAATTAGTTGCCCTACCCAACCTTTCTTCAATTTAGCATGTTCCTCTGACGTGAGTTGCGTTTCCTGCAAGAGGGCAATATCTACTTTTAACCTGTGCAATCTAGATAGAATGATTGATGTCTTTGCAGGGGACGTAATGCACCCTACATTCCATGTTACTAATTTAACTGTGGAGGCTATTGTGAAGCTAGGTTTTAGATAACTGGCAGTGTCTAATTAGTGTTCCCTTATGGCTAATGGTCTGTCAGGATGCCAGGAATCAGACTGAGACGAGAAGTGCAAAAATAATCACACCTTTATTAATAGCAAAAAATAATAAAAAGTACACAAGTCAAATAACAAGCCTGGAATTAAAACCAGAGCTGGAAGTCAGATGAGCCGAGTCAGGAACCAAAGCGAATAGTCAGATGAGCCAAGTCAGGAGCCAAAGCGAGTAGTCAGACGAGCCGGAATCAGGAACAAGGAGAACAGCAGAGTAAGGAAAAAGCCAGAGATCAGGAACCAGGAGGGACGTCAGACAGCCAGTTAATACACAGGAGCTCTCACAAACAGGTCTGAGACAATGCAAGGGCAAAGCATACTGAACAGAGGCCCTTTAAATAATAAGTGATGACATCACAATTCTGAAACTGCATCCTGTCTCACACGGATGATGTACACCAGTCTGGACATAAAAGGAAGTGCAGGAAATGAGCAGCATCACACAGTATGCACCAGAGTCAGCAAGAGAGGTGAGTAAAATGGCTGCCAGCAGCACATGGCAAACAAAACAGGGAAAAAACCCTGACAGTACCTTCCCCTCAATGACCCCTCCCCCGTGGGAGGACAAAAGGCTTATTGAGGAAACGGGCATGGAAGGCATGGAGGGGGGCGGGAGCATGAACATCAGAGGAGGGAACCCATGAACGCTCCTCCGGACTGTAGCCCCTCCAGTGAACCAAATACTATACGCGGCCCCTGGACATATGAGAGTCATTAATGCTGCTGACCTCATACTCCTCATGGTTGTCAACAAAGATAGGACGGGGACGAGGCAACACAGTGGTAAACCGATTACAAACCAATGGTTTCAAGAGGGAGACATGAAAATCATTGGAGATGCACATTGCAGGAGGAAGGTCAAGAGCGTAGGCCACAGGATTGACCCGTCAGACCAACATAATGGGGAGCCAGTTTATTGGAAGGCACACAAAGGTTCAAGTTGTGGGAGGACAGCCAAACTCTCTCACCAACCTGGTAGGAAGGCGCGGGCAGACTCCTACGATCAGCCTGGAACTTTTGGCGCTGCATAGAACAATGAAGGCAATCCTGAATCTGCACCCACATGGAACGGAGTTGCCGGAGATGCTCCTCCAAAGCTGGAATACTCAGAGACATGAATGAATCAGGCAACAAGGATGGTTGAAACCCATAATTCGCCATGAACGGGGATAACTTGGAGGAAGCATTAATAACACTATTACGAGCAAACTCTACCCAAGGTAACAGTTCAGACCAATTATTTTGGTGATCTGGGGCATAGCAATGGAGGAACTGTTCCAGAGCTTGATTAGACCGTTCCGCAGCCCCATTGGATTGAGGGTGATATGCAGAGGAAAAGGAAAGCTGGATCCCCATTTGAGCACAAAAGGAATGCCAAAATCTGGAGACAAACTGGCTACCCCAGTCTGACACTATCTCCTTGGGTAACCCATGTAAATGGAAGACCTCCCGGGAAAAAGTTGAAGCAAGCTCCTGAGCGGTAGGCAACTTCTTCAAGGGAATGCAATGTGACATTTTAGAAAAACGGTCAACCACCATAAGAATAACAGTATTGCCATCGGAAACAGGGAGCTCGACAATGAAGTCCATGGAAAGATGTTTCCAAGGATGCTCACTATTAGCAATAGGTTGAAGAAGACCCACAGGAAGACGTAGAGGAGTCTTATTCTGTGCACAAACTGAGCAGGAGGCAACATACGCAGCAACATCAGAAAGAAGACCTGGCCACCAGAATTGTTGAGTGACAGACCAAATCATTTGGATCTTGCCTGGGTGACCTGTGGCTTTAGGATAGTGGTAAGAGTGCAAAGTTTAGTTTGAAGATTCTCAGGAACAAAACACTTACCACTAGGTTTCTTAGGAGGTGCATTGGTTTGTGCAGCCAGGATCTCCTCCCCCAAGGGAGAAGTCAAATTAGTACGTATGGTAGACAAAATATGGTCAGGAGGTATAACTGGAGTGGGTACAGACTCCTCCTTGGACAGAGGCAAAAATTGTCGAGAGAGGCCATCAGCCCTAACATTCTTACTACCAGGCAGGTAGGAGACCACATAATTAAACCAAGACAAAAATAGCGCCCATCTGGCCTGTCGGGGCGACAAACGTTTTGCTTCAGATAGATAAATTAAATTCTTGTGGTCAGTAAGAATGAGCACTTGCACGCTAGTACCCTCGAGAAGATGCCTCCATTCCTTGAGTGCTAAAATTATGGCCAGTAATTCCCTGTCGCCAATTTCATAATTGCACTCCTCTGGATACAATTTCTTAGAGAAGAAACCACACGGATGCAAGGAACCGTCAGGCGTAGGACGTTGAGACAAGAGGGCACCGACTCCAGTCTCAAACGCATCAACCTCAAGAATGAAAGGCAGGACAGGGTTAGGATGAGCAAGAACTGGAGAGGCAGCAAAGGCAGTCTTAAGACTATCAAATGCCTTAATGGCAGTAGGTGACCAATGGAGTGGATCATTCTCTTTACGGGTCATGTCTGTGATTTGGTTTGACCAAGGAAGAAAAGTTTTTAATAAACTTTCTATAGTAATTGGCTAACTCCAAAAAACATTGAATAGACCGAAGACCAACTGGGCGAGGCCACTGCAGAATTGCAGATAACTTGTCAGGATCCATGGAGAACCCTGCAACGGAGATAACATTAACCTAGGAAGGTTACTTGAGTCTGATGGAACTCACATTTCTTGAGTTTACAATACAGGCCGTTCTCACGTAGTCTCTGAAGAACCCGTTTAACATCAGAACGATGAGCCTCAAGTGTGGGTGAGTGTATGAGGATGTCGTCTAAGTACACCACAACACACTGTTGCAACATATCTCATAGGACATCATTAATAAATTCCTGGAAAACAGCAGGAGCATTACATAGGCCAAAGGGCATTACAAGATACTCATAATGCCCGCTCCTGGTGTTAAATGCTGTTTTCCATTCGTGGCCCTCCTTGATCCTAACGAGATTGTACGCTCCTCTCAAATCAAGTTTAGTAAAGACAGTAGCTCCCTTGAGGCGGTCAAAGAGTTCCGTAATGAGCGGAATAGGGTAAGCATTCTTAATGGTAAGACGATTAAGACCCCTATAATCGATGCATGTTCTTAACTCGCCACCCTTTTTCTTCATAAAGAAGAAGCCAGCTCCTGCAGGAGAGCAGGATTTGCGGATGATCCTCGCGACAGAGCATCGGCAACATACTCCTCCATAGCACAATTCTCTGCAGCAGACAGAGGGTAAATCCGGCCCGAGGAGGAATGGCTCCGGGTTGCAGGGCTATGGCACAATCGTAAGACCGGTGAGG
Organism: Bombina bombina; assembly: GCF_027579735.1. Classification (NCBI taxonomy): domain Eukaryota; kingdom Metazoa; phylum Chordata; class Amphibia; order Anura; family Bombinatoridae; genus Bombina; species Bombina bombina. Next base: position 666,942,085 of record NC_069503.1, on the reverse strand, counting down.
AGGCAACGTACCGGCACGCACCTTGTCAAAAACATCTAGGAACTCTCGGTACTCCTCTGGCAATTGAGATACTGAAGAAGTGCACAAGACTTTAACTGGTTTCCGAAAACAAGTGGAAATACATTATGAAGACCACGACAAAATTTCAGACCTGCGCCAGTTGAGACCGGGATTGTGCTTTTGGAGCCAGGGATAACCCAGAACAACTGGAAAATGCGGAGAGTTTATCACCTGGAACTGGAGGGTTTCAAAATGGAGAGCCCCAACAGCCATGGATAACGGAGCGGTTTTGTGAGTAACGTGTGCAGGCTGAAGGGGCATGCCATCAATAGCCTCAATAGCAAGCGGAACAGACTGAGGCAAAACAGGAATGGAGTGCTTTGATACAAAAGCACTGTCAATGAAATAGCCGGCAGCACCGGAGTCAACAAGAGCCTGAGTGACTATGGAGGAGTCCACCCAGGAAAGGACAACCGTGACCAAAGGTTTCTCTTTTAGCAGTTCCGGGGACAAGGATAAACCACCCAAGGTCTGCTCCCTACAGAACCTTAGGTGTGAGCGTTTCCCGGCCGTTTAGGACAAGACTTCAAAAGGTGGCTCTGTAATACACAATAGAGGCAGAGCCCCTCCCTCCTCCTAAAGGCCCTCTCCACCACGGAGAGACGCGTGAATCCCAACTGCATAGGCTCAGCAGTACCTGGTGACTCGGGACCAGGAGGCATGGGAGGAGAGGGAGGCACGGGTGGTAACAAACACGTAGGAGACAACGGAAAAGGAGGCTTCCGCAAGCGCTCCTTGAAAGAGGGCCTCTCTCTGAGTCTGATGTCAATTAGGATCAAAAAAGACACCAATGCCTCGAGATCCTCTGGTAAATCTCTGGCAGCAACTTCATCTTTATTCGCATCAGAGAGCCCATGAAAGAAGGCGGCTACAAGGGCTTCATTGTTCCAACCTACCTCTGCGGCAAGCGTACCGAACTCAATGGAATACTGAGCAACAGATCTTGTACCTTGCTGAATGGACATGAGTCGTTTAGCAGCAGAGGAGGAACGAGCCGAAACATCAAATACCCTTCGAAAGGAGGCCACATATTAAGGGTAATTTGAAATCACAGGTTTATTAGTCTCCCACAAGGGATTAGCCCAGGCAAGAGCTCTGTCAGAGGGAAACGCCTGAGGTAACATCTCAAAGTAAATGCCCACCTGGTTCAAAAACCCTCTGCACTGATTAGGATTGCCTCCATATCACTGAGGTAGAGGTGCAGAACAGGACATGCTCCTGGTAGGACTAGGTGCAGCAGCGGAAACAGGAGCAGCCATAACTTGCGGGACACTTTGGTCCAAATGTGCAGTGCGAGTCAGCAGGGTTTTCAGGGCTAGTGCAAATTGATCCAAGCGGTGATCCTGTTCATCCATCCTGGAAATTAGGGCAGGCAAAGGTGGATTAATAGCACCATCAGGATTCATGGCCCTTACGTAATGTCAGGATGCCAGGAATCAAACTGAGATGAAAAGTGCAAAAATAATCACACCTTTATTAATAGCAAAAAATAATGAAAAGTCCACAAGTCAAATAACAAGCCTGGAATCAAAACCAGAGCTGGTAGTCAGACAAGCCGAGTCAGGAGCCAAAGCGAATAGTCAGACAAGCCGAGTCAGGAGCCAAAGCGAGTAGTCAGACAAGCCGGAATCAGAAACAAGGAGAACAGAAGAGTAAGGAACAAGCCAGAGATCAGGAACCAAGAGGGACGTCAGACAGCCAGGTAATACACAGGAGCTCTCACAAACAGGTCTGAGACAATGCAAGGGCAAAGCATACTGAACAGAGGCCCTTTAAATAATAAGTGATGACATCACAATTCTGAGACTGCATCCTGTCTCACGGATGATGTACACCAGTCTGGCCATAAAAGGAAGTACAGGAAATGAGCAGCATCACACAATATGCACCAGAGTCAGAAAGAAAGGTGAGTAAAATGACTGCCAGCAGCACATGGCAAACAAAACAGGGAAAAAACCCTGATATGGTCATGATAAAACAATAAGACAGAGTTGTTTAAATAACACATTCCTATATATACACTGATAACCAACATTTTTCAAGATTAACATTACATGAGGTACTTGCCCTCCCGCAGATAAGGTTACAATGTTTAGTCAATTTGAGAGATTTAAAAAAAAAATCCTCAGCGCTGGGTACGTTGCTGTTGTATTGGACTTAATATACATGTCCGGATGTTCCTGATCGGATGTAGACCTGGAGGAGACAGAACACAACAACCAAAACAAGACAAAACAAAAAGAACACAGAATAAACAAACATGGCAATAAGTAACCATCAAAAAGTCAGGTTGGCCCCTTTCACAGCCTTAGTATGTAGATATATAGACTCCATCATAAGTCTTATGCTTTGTATCTCTTCTAGTGGATTATTTTCCATTTATCTCATCATGATGGTTTTCTAGGTACTGATCTAAGTCCTTGGTTGACATGAAGATTTTTGGACCTGAAGGGGTATGTAGCTGCAGCTTTGCTGGGTATAGCAGCGCTACTCTTCTACTTTTATTGTGCAGCCTTGAGCAGTATGGTGCAAACTATTTTCTCCTTTTTGCTACCTCTGTGGAAAAGTCCTGAAAAGTGAAGATCTTTGCTCCTTGATATATCAGCTCTGGTACTTGATGGAATGCTTGTAAAATTGCAATCATTGTCTGGTAGTTCAAGAGCTTTGCCATAACTTGTCTTGGGTTTCTGTTTTCTAGTACTGATCCTTCTGGGCCTACACGGTGGATTCTCTCTACCACTATTGGCAATGCTAATGCAGGTAGTTTGAGAAGTTGTGGAATATGTATTTGCATGACATCTAACTGATCTTTCTGCTGAACCACTTCCAGTAGCCCTACCACTCTCAAGTTGTTTCACCTTGAGCGATTTTCCAAGTCTTCCATGCGTTCTTGTAAGGTGGAAATTTGTCTGTGTAGTATGAGGACTGTACTTTGCATTTTATTGTGCCTGTCTTTGACTTCCGAGATGCTTTGTTCCGCATGGCTCAATCTGCTGACATATTGTCTTACATCTGATGCCAATGTGTCTACTCCTGATTGCAGCTGTTCAATCTTTGGAAGAAAAAACGTTGTTAACTGTTTAACTATTGGGTGCGTGTCCTCAGTAGAGCTGTCTTATATTAGTTGTGGGGCCCTGGGTTCTGTATGTCTGCTGCATGCTTTTGGCACCTATCGCTTTGCTTATTTTTGGATGTCATTTCCCCTGTGGAGGTTGGCGACAGACTGATGAAATATTTATCCACTTTCATAAGTGCTTTGGGATATAGTCCAGGGCACAGTTCTTTGTAGGAATGTAACTTGGTTTTGGGCTAAGGAAAAGTTGTAATTGTGTAGGTGTCCTGATGTAGCTGGGCCTCTGGGTAGAGCTGCTTTAATATCACCAGTATTTCTTGGTTCTCCTTTTATCCGTGCTCCCATGCATTTTAGATGTTGTTGTCCCCTGATAGTAATGGGTCTGTGGTACTAGAGTAGCCCACTTGTCAAGTTATGGAGTATGTAGTCATTTCTTAAGTGGATTGTTCCATGTGTGGGTGTGTATAGGCCCTTAACTTTTGTCTGCTTTTCAATGTGCAATTTTAGCTTGTGTGTCACTTTATCATCTGTGTTTCCAGATTTTTTAACTGTGGGTGAGGTGATGTAAGTGACTCACCTTACGGTTCAATAGTCTAGATGGGGGCTTTGCTGCAATGCTGCTAAGGTGCGTTCTGTTTGACACGGTCCCGGCCTAGTGGGCCTGTCTTTATTTAGGAGCCTTGTGTTTTCCCCATATCCGGTTCTCTTCTCTTTTGCCGGCTAGCTCCTCTATGCTGAGGAGTCAACGTCAGCTGGGGGCAGTTATCTCGCTGCTGTTGCCTCAATGCTTACGGTTTATGCGTTGCCTCTCTCTATACAAGATTTCGCCGGTCCATAGCTGCAAATTTTTCTGCGGCTCTAGGGACAAGAGCAACAATGTTTGGCTCTTCAAGCGTGAGTCTCCGGCCGTGGTAATGTGTAGCATTCTCTGTGTGTCGATGCCCGGCAAGGAGATGAGTTTGGGGGGGATTTAGCACGTATATTCTCTGTTGAAGCGGAGCTTTTTCTTGCGCCCCGCCCACCAGAAGTCCCTTTTCCTGCACTTTAATCCTGAAAATGTTGTGCTTTCGAATCCCAGTTAAAAATGAAGTGCAGACTCCAGGCTCAACAGTGCTTTATTCCACACAATCCTTGTCTAGCATCCCATTTATAACTGTTCTTGTTTGGCTTCAGCAGAGAAGGATACCTAGGTTACAACATTGTAATGTTCATTACTTTATGGAGACTAAAACTTTATACTTACGTATTTCAATATTTAAACAACTAGTATAATTTAAAAAAATACATCTACATATTATTCTGTTTAATATTTGCTTTGAATACGTCATTATCTAACATTTTTTTTTACTATTTAATATGGCACCCTTTTCCTTGTCATCAATTCTGCCAGACAGCCTTCTGTTTTATCAAATACAAGCTTCATTCCAATGCAGGTTGCAAAATAAAAATAAATAAATAAAAAATAAGTAAAAAACTGGTAAGATGTTCAATTAGTCATTTTGTGTCAATACGCAGTAAAAGCCATTTTAATAACATTTATACACTGCTATCATGAAAGAACATTCTCATGATGATGTTTTATTTATGTACAGAACATGTTTTATGACTTACAAATAAGATTCACTTAGCTTTTTAATGTTTTTATGAAACTGGGAAGTGAGAACGTGTGTTTCAATGTGATCTATGAGATTGGAAGCCAAATTAAACATAGATACCATATGTAAAGGCCTTTAAAATATTTTTAGAATTCATGTGATGGAAAAAGTGTTTTCTGATAGATTGGAATAGGGTTTGTGAGCATTCTCAACAATAAACCATAACAGCTTATTTATGGATGGATTATGATAGCCCCATATCTGAAAGCAGTTTATTGTACCGCTTTAAACTGAGAAACTCTCATCAACAAAATTGGAATCTAGGCTTAAATTCTATGTCAACATGCATTAAACATTTTTCAAAGGATCTGCTCTGCATGGTGTGCCAAGACCTCCTGCAGGTTCCTATGTGAAACTGAAAACAGAAGACTCCATTTTATTAATAGTGAGAGCTTCATATGCTTTAAGCCAAACTGAAAATTTGAGAGTTGGCAGAAGATCTAAACGTTTCTATTGTTAACAACATGAGAATAAACAGGGATTTAAACAGAGCCCATTGGAGCTGATTTCTCCTCTTGAGAATTGTTGGCAACGTCTTGAAATTGTTTGACTCTAGAGTTGACTGAAGAATAATTCAAAATGGATCCTGAAACAGCAGGCAAAGATAACAGATGTTTCCAGTGGTTATGCTAACATTTGATTTTTATCATCAGGCATGCTGCTGAGAGATACAATGTAAAATAACTGATGGTACAGGTAAGAGGCTAACAGAATATCTTTTGTGTTATATTTACAGCATACAATCATTTTTTTTCTCTCTAGAATTTGCACTGGAATTTGTTGCAAGAAGATAAACTACACACCTGTGATATTTGCTTGTTTAAAGGGACAGTTCACCCCAAAAAATCTCCCCTTTAAATTGTTCCCAATGATTCATTTTACCTGCTGGAGTGTTTTAAATTGTCTACAGGTAGCTCCTTTACCCTTATTTTGGCATTTGAAATAGCTAATTTAGCCTGTGGTATCCCAACCTATACTTAAAGTTTCTATACTGGAGTATATTCTATTGAGTAGCCTAAGTAACCACAGCCAGCAGAAGAGATTACACTCTCAGTGGGGGGCATGGTAGTTAAGTAATAAAATTATAATTTTCCATTGTTCTCTCTAAGTATTGAGGTTTGGTTTTCTAGACAAATATAAGATAAGGAAGCAAGTCTGTGTACATAAAAGTGATAACATAATGAGATCTGATATTACCTGAAGCTCAACCCATTGTAATAAGCTGTGGTTTAAAAGCACAAAACCAGCTACTTCATATACACAAATAAACCCAAAAATGCAATTTCTCATTAATGTTATTCTCTGCAGCTGGTATAACAAGTCATTGAAAATACATTCATATAAAAACAATTTTTACAGTGTACTGTCCCTTTAAGTCTTTTATTTCAATAGAAATGAGGCTTATTACATTTTCCCCACCAAGTATACTGAACTCCAGTCAGTGAGGGAAGCAGTTTTAAAGCTTCTAGAATTTATATTTGTCTAAAATATGATATTAATGAGAATCCTGTGTATCCAGAAATTTGGATACAAATATCTGAAAATTATTATCTTAAAGTGATGGTAAATTTTAGGTCTTTTGAAACGCTAGCTTGAATCTATAGAATAAATGAAATGGACCTTAATTCATTATGTTGAAGTGAATATACGCTAAAAGATACTTTTATTTTGTGCATCGTTTTACTAAAATAACTCCTTCTGGCCACCCACAGCAAAACAATTTTGCTTGAGTGCTGTATTTCTACCAAAGCGATTGGATAAGAGGATAAAATGTCACCTCACGAAAATAGTTTTGCAGTGGGCAGACAGAAGGGGTTATTTTAGCAGAACAATGCCCAAAATAAAAGTATGTTTTAGCATATATTCACTTCAAAATAATGAATTCATTTAATTTTTTCTATAGATTCAGGCTAGGATTTGAAAAGACCTAAAATTTACCATCACTATAAAGGGGCAGTATACACAAATTTTCCTATCACTGTATGTAATAGATACTACTATAAAGAAGAATATGCACAGATACTGATCTATACATCCAGTAAAAGGGACTGGGGAAACAAAAAGAGCAGACACTTCCCCTCCCTCCTTCCCTGCATATTTAAAAAAAATCATATTATACAAACAGGAGGAGGAGGAGGAGTCTGTAAACGCTTGTATACATCTGTCACTGTGGGCATGGTTAGGAGTCTGGAAATCATCACACTTTTTAAAAAAATAAGCAAAACTATAAATTATTATAAAACACTCCTGGATGGGCTATATAAATGGATCATCTACAAAACATTTATGCAAAAAAAAAAAAAAAAAAATCTAGTGTACAATATCCCTTTAAGTTCTCAAGAAAATACAAAGTTTCTTTTTGTCCTACCTTGATTTAGCAGCTCATGGTCTGTGAAAATCTGTTTGTTATATAGCCTAAAGGGTAATGGGCTATCACTTTGAAATCTACTGCAGAATCCTAAAACAACAGCAGTATTATTTTAATGCAGGCTACTACTTTCCCATAAAAACCCTTCAATTGCAGGATTTGGGCATTTTAATCAGCATGGAATGTTTATAAAAGTATTTCATACATTTGTTATATATGAACCTCAGCTTGGTAAACATGAACATTAACAGCAATCCGCAATTTTGTATTTGGTCAATCATCATATTTGTATTTGGGTAGCAGACTGTAAGTTAAAAAAATCACACCTCTTTAATTTGTCTGTTACATAATTTATTTACTAAGCAGATGTTAATGTCATTCAGCCAGTAGATAATTCAGCAAGCTGGATCTTTTAACTCTTTTCAATGCAGGTACTTAATTTTGTTACTCTAATATTTGCTCTCTATAAACTGAATTTGTATTGTTGTGAAAAGTGGTAGAATTCAAACATGGCATCTCCTGTCGTATTATTAATGAACTATCAGCAAACCTAAATTGAAGCTCAAAATGTTTCTTTCATGATACAGATAGAGCATTTATTTGATGAAAAGTAGGTAAGTTTTGGGGTTTGGAGCACTAAATAATTGCAGCTTTGAAAGAAATCTTTTAACAATATTATACTTTTGCAAGAGCACTAGATGGCAGCAGTGTTTGCTGCCATGTAGTGCTCTAGACATGTGTATGCTACCTTCAACAAAAAATACCATAAGAACAAGGCAAATTTGTTAATAGAAGTACATTGGAAACTTTTTTTAAAGTGTATGCTCTCCTTGAATCACAAGACAAATAAGGATTTCACATCCATTTCATTTCCTAAAACCTTGTTAATTGGGCTAACAAAGGGACAGTTTTAAATTATTTTAACACATTTCTTTTGCAATGCATTGCTTAATTGCTGATATATGCTATAAGTTTAATGTCATTTTGTTATAACCCTAAATATATTTTCCCTTTTGAAAGTAAATGACTGAGCCATAGAATTTTTTTTACCTTTAAGATCCTAAAGATGATTTGTTTTGAAAAGTTCAAGCATTTCATGCACTATGCCTTCATTGATTTGTAGATGTTTTGAACATACATTTAATCTCTACTGTGATATTAAATTAACCTTGCAGAACACTGCTAAACTTCAGCTGTATACAACAGTAAATGGATTTTTTTTCTCTGTAGAAAATGATGCATACGCCATTGCATTCTACATGGAGTGAAGGTATTGTAGTCATGTGACTTAAAGGGCACAGCATGCTGTAGCCCTACAGATTTCACGCAGGACTGGCTGTCCCCAGAAAAGAAAGTGCAAGCCACCAGCTGACAGCAGTGTATGGATGTACTGCTTATTTTGGCAGTAAATATTATTTACAGAAGGAAAAAAAAGATTCATGATGTGCTAGCAGAAGATATGTGTGAATTAATTCTTCAGTCTGTTAAAGTCTATGTTCAATTTAAATCAAGTGCATTTGTCTTGAATCTGTAGATGCATACATTTAGCAGAGCCACAAGTCCACATGGTAGAAAATCATGATGCTTTATTTGCTTAAATTACGCTATAAATATCTCTGAAAGAAAAGTCAATGTTGCTGAAAACAAACATCCATTTTAAGCTGTAAACAGTTTTGCAGAATTGCCTAACAATCTCTAATAATGGATGAATTTGGGAATATTTTGTACACATTTTACAGCAGGTTCCCAGTCCAGTCAAGCATAGTCGCCTATATTTGGGGAAAAACATATCCAGTAGAACAATCTAGTAAATAAGTTGCACACGTATTAATCATGCCCACCAATGAATTATACCCCAAAACCCTTAATTATTAATTGCAAAAAATATACATGAAATATTAAGGGCTAGATTACAAGTGGAGAGCTAATTTATTGCGATCCAACAAACAGGCAAATTTGCCCATTTGCGAGCACGCAATAAATAACCAGCCCTTACAATTGGCTGGTTATTGCTATCACGAGCTCGCGGTAGCAATTAGCGCTCAGAAAATTAACCAGACATCAGATCTCTGATTACCTTTTTAAAAGTGCCTTGATTGGCCCCAAAATATGAAGAAGAAAAAAATCCTGCACAGAGCAGTTTCTAGGGGGTTAAAAGTGTCGGGTGTTAGAAAAAAATGTCACAGAAAAGTGACTTTACATTGCGGTCTATGGGAACCTGTTACTCTGGACTCCTTGCTCAGAGTGCTTAGAGGAATATGGCTACACCTCACTGACAAGGCCAAATGAAGGCCGAAACGATCGTCTGGGGTTTCTGTGTTCCATGTACTACAGGAAAGTTCTTCTCTGTGAAAAGCATTACTGGGCTAAAAAGCTGCACCCAGGTGGTAAATCGCCATAGAACAGGCTAACAATGGTATTGAGCCAGTTGTTCATTCCTGTGAGTGCACTTCTCTCTGTATGTATTTAGTCTCCCTATGGGAAAAAGGGGCAACCAGACGTGGACTCCTTGCTCAGTGTGCTTAGAGGAATATGGCTACACCTCACTGACGAGGCCCAATGAAGGCCGAAACGATCATCTGGGGTTGCTGTGTTCCTTGTTCAGAGAAGAATTGCCTGGTATTTAAGCACTGGACTGACCGTAATAGGCGGGATCAGACTGATATACTAACGGAAAGTTCTACTCTGTCAAAAGCATTACTGGGCTAAAAATCTGCACCCAGGTGGTAAATCGCCATAGAACAGGCAAATCAGTTCTACGGTGTCCTCTCTGTTTTTTGGAAAATGCAACATTCTTTATTACAGCCTGGCTAGTCAGATTAACCAATAAGGTGTGATGCTTGGCTGTGCTAGGTTAGGGCTGTGGAGCTCAGTGGTTGAGGTGCCAGACTTAAGTGTCACCTGTAAGCTAAATTGGGCCACTGGGTTGTGTTTCCTACAACTGCTTACCCTTTTAGGCATAATGACTAACACAGATAACAAATTTACTGCACAGGTGTAGAGAAGCCATCAACAGGTCACAGGACTAGGAGTCTAGGTCCTGGACACAAAATATGGAGCTGTGATGCTTGAAAAAGGACACAATACTTTTAGTCTGTGGTAATTGACACAGAACTTGGAGGAGAGCCCACACTGGGACCTTGAACAGGAGAGTGCTCACACTGGGGCTTGGACAGAAGAGTGCCCAAACCAGTGCCTTGGACAGAATACACAGTAAGCAATGGTCATCTGGATTCCTGGGCAGTAGTGATCAACAGGATACACAGGTAGCAAAAAGATCAGCAGGAACCATTGGGAGCAGGGTACACATGTAGGCTCTGTGGCTGAGACAGGTTCTGAATACCAGAAAGGCTCTATGGCTGAGACAGAATCAGTATATCAGACAGGCTCTGTGGATAAGACAAGATCTGGATATCAGGCAAACTCTGTGGCTGAGACAGGATCAGGATATCAGGCAGGCTCTGTGGATGAGACAGGATCAGGATATCAGGCAGGCTCTGTGGCTGAGACAGGATCTGGATATCAGACAGGCTCTGTGACTTAGTGTCATGTCTCCAGGTAAATAAAAAATAGATTTGTAGCTTTTTCCAATATTTAACAAATATAGCTTTGAATAAGTTAAACTCATGGAATAAAGCAACTTAATATTAGTAATTGAAAATGATTTGTGTTAATAAAAAATAATACAGAGTGGAAAATCTGAGGAGAAAGATTCTTGAAGTAAACTCACTCAGAATAAGATTTGTCTTACAAGAGACAGGCTGTATTAATGACAAAAAATAATACACTCTGTGCGCACAAGAGAAAAATAGTAGACAAAATGGAGAGCAAAAAGATAGAAAAATATGTATCTGCTATATATGAGATGTAAACTTGAATTAACAAATTATACTTTGTAAGTTACAAGATGATCTTACTTGAGGCAAAAACAGTTTATGAGCTGAGGAAGTTTGTACCTGATCGGAGACTGAAATGTATCGAAGACACAGCTGGGAAGCAGCGTTATTGATTAGGCAGCGTTCACTGAACAGGTCAGAGAGGAGGAGGCTGCAAGATGCGAGTGCTGTACGGCTCCTGTGATACAGCGTGTGAGGTGACGTCACAGATTCAGGCTATAGATTACGGCAAGGGAAAAATACCTTGGAGAAGTAAGTTTTGGAAGATATAATCACTTGAGATACACTTTGAAAGTGAAAACTTGATCCAACGTAGATGATTCTCAAAAATTAGTTAAAGGCTTGAAAGAGTAGAAACGGAGGAACAGGAAGTTCTTCAGAAACACAACTTCAATAATCAAGCATTAAACAGGTGTGACTGATATCCTTTTATAGGTGAATAGTAAAGGTGGACAAAGGGATTTAAGGTGGAATCATGACACTTAGACAGGATCTGGATACCAATCAGGCTCTGCGACCTGCTATTCACATTATTTATAAATGATCTGCCTAATGTCTGCAAATCCTCAACTGTACACATGAATGCAGATGACACGGTAATCTATGCAAACAATTCCGATCTGCCGCAGCTTGAAGCAGTGCTCCAAGACCAGTTCACAAAGGTAGAAAAGTGGATCTCAAAAAACAAACTCTTCCTAAACACTGACAAAACTGTCACAATGATCTTTGGAGCAGGACCTAAACTACACAAACTACAAAATTCCCATCTATGCATCAAAACAAAATCAAATTGCACACTGACCGCAGTCCACTCTTTTAAATACTTGGGTATGTTGTTAGACCACAATCTATCTTTTAGTCTCCATATAGAAAACTTGGCATCTAAACTTTATCCAAAAATAGGTGCCCTGTACAGAAACAAATCCTGCCTCAACCCTACTGTAAAGGAAAAGATTGTACAGCAAATGCTGATGCCAATCGTGGATTATGGGGATGTAGTATATGCACCTGCACTGCAAACTCACCTTAATAAACTTAATACATTGTATAACTCGTTCTGCCGCTTTGTGCTACAATGTAACTACAGGACCCACCATTGTGACATGCTAAAAGAACTAAACTGGCTGTCGCTGGAATCCAGACGCACCCTCCATCTTTCATGCCTTGTGTTTAAAAGCTTTTCTGGGAAGCTCCCACCCTACCTGAGCAGTATGCTCTCACCGGTTATTCCCACCTCCTATAACCTCCGATCCAGTACCAGCACATTATTTAGCGTGCCTCAATACAAAAAGAAAGCAGCTCGATCCTCCTTTTCCTACAGAGCACCACAATTATGGAACGACCTCCCGCACACTTTCATACCTTCCCCATGCCTAATATCCTTTAAGAGATCCCTCTCTACATATCTCAAAACAGAATGCACCTTTCATTGTTGATTATATATTTCCTACCTGTTCTATGTTAAATTTTTGTGCAGATATCGTGTATTATTATTGTTTGTTTGTTTTTTTGTACCCATTGTATCAAAACGAGAAAATTAGAGAAATCTCAATGTATCTTTCCTGGTAAAATATTTTATAAATAAATAAATAAATTTACATAGGATCTGGATACCAAACAAGCTCTGTGACTTAGGGTCCAATTCTAAAACGTTTTTTGGGCTGGTGAGATTCTATAAAAATGATTACTAGTCCTTCTATTTCCGTAGTGGAATTACATAAAGTCACTTTTTAACCTGAAAACAGGGTGTCTCCCTAAGGGGCGGATACAGCATTTCTGTATGTGAAAGAGATACATACATTAAAAAAGTGCACAATGAAAATCATACTTTAAAAGTAATACAAAACAAATAACTAAACCATTCACACTAAAATACACAGGAAAAAATTGTATTGTTAAGGTATATCATAAAGAGTAACAAAATTGTTCACCAAAAATTGTATTTTATCACAAATGTAAAACTTATATGTAAATCACACAGGAATAGGTTTATTAAACATGCACATTGTAATTCATAATTGTAGTATACTTGATATGCAAACCCCCCCAAAACATTCGTACTTATAAGTACAAAATAGTTTTTTTGTAAAATGGGCTGACCATGAGCGTTCGCTGAGCGTATATGAAAATGTCTCTTAAATCCCATTGTAATTCTGTAAACATTTTCTCCCTACAGATCTCAGGTTTTTTCTTACAACTTAAAAGGTGACACGCTTTTGGCAAAAACTCACAACACTAATTCTTCTGAAAGGAAAATCTATGCCTACAAAAATAGCAGCAAATTTAAGGTATAGTGTACTGAATACAGTGTAATTTAATTTGTATTACGTGTAATATTAAAGTTTAAACAACCGCAGGGGTCTCCTTCTGTACTTCCTAGCCTTTTGCAAACTTTTACTTAACAGAGAGCTCTCATTATTTCTATGGAAGACATCTCGCCACTCGCAGGGTCATTTTTTTTTTTTAGATTGTTTTATAGTATTCCATGAGGGCTGCCCCTGCATGTGTAGGCATGGAAACCCATGTATAGACTTGCAACTTTTATAGAATCTACCACTTAGGATCGATGATTTAGACAAGATGGGGATACCAAGTAGACTGTCATAGTTGCCAAAATTTCAAAATGTATATATATGTGTGTGTTTGTGTGTGTGTATATATATATATATATATATATATATATATATATATGTGTGTATCTATGTATGTGTATATACAGGTGAAATTCGAAAAATTAGAATATCGTGCAAAAGTTCATTTATTTCACTAATGCAACTTAAAAGGTGAAACTAATATATGAGATAGACTCATTACATGCAAAGCAAGATAGTTCAAGCCGTGATTTGTCATACACATATATACAGATAATATTAGAGCAATAAAAGGAACAATGCATGTATAATGAAAGAATCAGAATATAGTCACACAATAAAAGTTCGTATAGAATCTAAGATGATGTAGACAGGTGTGGGATCTCCTCATATATAACCCCCACTCAGATGTGCACTTACTTCAGAAACCCTCAATCATATGAGGTAAGGATGATTCGTGTCAGCAAAAAAATTGGCACCTCCTGGAGTATGGAAACTGGATC